>NC_083589.1:27739775-27744041 GCF_027579695.1 Neoarius graeffei | reverse complement strand
TTTGATGCCAGCACGTAATTGACCGAGAGAAGACTGGTTTACCGGAGACAAAATAAGCGTCATCTCTGCTTCTGTTCCCTCCGACACACTACTGCCTCCGCCGAGTGCGCGCGCACTCTGAACTGAATCAGCTCTGCGCATGCGCCGTGCGGCACAAAAAACTGGCAGCCACCACAGAGGAAGGAGATCCGGAGTTTTAAATTTTGCTGAAGTGTGAAATCGCAAAATGTATTCTAGCGAACAACAAAATAGTAAAGATTCAGAAAACAAATCATTCAGTGATCATTTAATAGTGTAATTTCATCCGAACTAGGCCTAACGCTCGATTTTAGAACTACAAAAAGTCCGTGTGTCGGACATTTTAAGTACCTTTGTAAAAGTTTTGCAAATGTTGCAGTCAGCATTTAAAATGCCTAACAAAGTTTTTGTACAAGTTTCAGTTGATTTAACTGTCATATTTTATTAAATGTGTCTGCTTTTGTAATAAAGTACTGAAAGAAAAAGCAAACAGCATTGCGATTTCTTATCCATCCATTAAAAAAAAAAAATCCCTCCCTCCCGACCTGAAAATTTTTTTGCTCACCTGGTGGACAGGAAACGGATTTTTTTTTTTAAGGCTGGCCCAATGATATGGAACCAAATGTGTTTTATGGTATAATGAATGATTTAAGTGCACCCCTTTTGGAGCTACCTGTGGTCAAAAAAGCACTTTTCCTAACACTACGTTCACACTGCAGGCTGAAGCGACTCAAATCCGATTTTTTCGCCCATATGTGACCTGTATCCGATCTTTTATTGACAATATGAACGACACAGATCCGATTTTTTCAAATCCGACCCAGGCCGTTTGGATATGTGGTCCTAATTCCGATTCCTATCCGCTCTTTTCATATGCGACTTCAGTCTGAACCGCCAGGTCGCATTCATCCGACTTACACGTCATCAACAAGCCACAAACGTCACTATTCTGCGCTGAAGTAGGCGGCAGGTCTCTCAAAAAAAGTTACAACAACATGGCTTTGATGTTCCTTTGAACGGAGGTTGCAGTCACTACCCCGCAGAACGCCTGAGCCAAAACCCTTGCCCTCTTCCTTCTCAACCTCCTCCTTAACATCAGGCTATTGTGCATGTTCTGGCTCCGTCGCAACAACAACTGCATCATCGCCAGGTACTCCATGCTGGCTACTGTCATACACAGGAAACTTTAGGTTACTTCCGTAAACACTGGCCATGCTCACTGCGTGTGACGTCGTCGTATCCTGCAATGCGCATGCGGAACACTTTTAGGTCGCTTTTCGTTCATACTGAGGATCACATACAAGTCGCATATATTTGTTAATGTGAACGACCTCAAAAAAAATCGGATTTCACAAAAAAAATCGGAATTGAGCATTAAGCCTTGCAGTGTGAACATAGTGTAAATGACACGAGTAATTTTGCTAAATATGACATATTGCCGTACATTCACCAAAAATAACGTCATCACCAATTTTTTTTGCATGGTAAATAGAGCTATCACAGGGCTACAATAAACAACCAAGTTTATTTAGTCAAGCCTTTTGATATTGAAGATAATAAGTGTTAAATGTGATTTTTAGCTTGCGGACCCTGATTGTAAAACAACCCAATAAACAGGATTCAGGATCTAAATAAATAAATAAACCCTCCAGAACTCATGTTGGTTTAAAGCAGCTCACGGAGCTCCAACCCTGAGACTTCGTTCATACTTCCACATCTATAATCAACGGCTTTTTAAACTACTTCGCAAATGGCTTTCCGTGCTCTGCGTCTGAGGGGAACTGGATACAAGAGCCGTAGTTGGATTACTGTCTGAACTCCCGAATGGCCATATATCAAGGACTTAGCAAGCAGGACGAGTTAAACGCGAGATTCATCTTGTCAAAATCGGTGAATGTCGGCGTAGCGAGACGGATTAATGAAGCTGTCTGGGTTCTGTCAAAGGCAGACGAGACAGCTGTCAAACAGTGAACATTTTCCATAATGGGGGTTTTATTATGGCAGAAATTAATACAAATAGCTTCATCTAATGCCTCAGCACTGGGAGATGTTTTAGCTGACAGCTAGGTGTACATAGAACATGCAGCAATTTGCTTTTCTCCGTGTGTGTGTGTGTGTGTGTGTGTGTGTGTGTGTGTGGTGTGTGTGTGGTCTAATCTAGCAGCCACAGGACGGAGTGGGAGAGCCACATTAAAGCTCCTGATGGGCTCAGGCTTTGTTCCCACCATGCTCGTCTGCGTGTTTACATATCTGAGGAATGTACAGAAGACCAAACAGTCTGAAGGAGGACGGATGTAGAAACGGCGAAATCGTCTGCTGCCTCCGGTTCTCGCTCTTCTCCACAGATCTCAGTCTGTATGTGGAGCTAGCCTGGGCCCGCCCATCCTAAGCGTGACGCAACACGAGGGCCTGTTGCGAGCTTAGTCTGGCCAGGCAAGCTATCTACAGCTCTTCCAAGCTCCCGAAAAATCGGGAACCAATCAACTTTGAGCATCTCCAACGGCCCTGGGTAGAGGCGTGTTCAAGGCAGTGACGTAGTAGAACTGCGACCGGAAGCCATAGATTGTTTACAGAATCTATGCCGGAAGCGCTTTCATTCACTAGAAACATTACGAACATGGAGCAAGTTCTCATTGAAAACGGAGCAAAGAGCAGCCCTGGAGGTATTTTATTGAAAGGAAGGACGTTTTCGCCTTGCTCCCGACCGGCTTCGGTTAAGAGTTTAATCTACCAGTTAGCCCGTCGCGTCGCATACGTCAGAGGAAAGAGTGATGTGATTGGTTTAAGCTTCGTCACAGCCTTTTCTGGCTTCGACCAGTAGCAAACTGAGGCATTTCAGGGAGGCGGGTCAACCACGGGCTCTGGGAAACGGTTGGGCTTAATATCTTGGCCAGACCAATAGCTTGGAGAGCTTTGAAGTCGCGTTAGCCAGACTATGTGGAGCAGCTCAGTGCTCAAGTGACCAGAAGATCATCAGCTCAAATCCAAGAGCTTCCAGAGAAAGAGCCTTAACCGGTCAGCTATATCTTTAGGCCTGTACAGTTTCTTCATCATCAAAATTCAATATAAACTTTAAATGACGTTATCCAATGCACTCTAAAGTAAGGCGTGTGGTTTGGAAGCAATGTGCAAGAGCAAGACAAAAATGTCTCCACCCTGAGCTCAAGAGACTGACCAAGCCCCGCAATAACAATCCACAAGTCCAAACTACCAGACTGACACACACACACACACACACACACACACACACACACATATATAGTGTAACACATGGCCAAGACAAACCTAATTCGTCTTACTGACTCGTAGTGCAACAATACACGATGAAACAACAAAAACATTATTGATTTCATTGCACAGCAGACATCTGAAACCCAAACGAGACAAGATGTCGCCCTCTCTGTCTCACACAGCTGTCTGACGTTTCTCTCGATTCTTTTTCATTTGATTCTCAAGTCACACAAATAATCACACGATCCCAGTGGATTGTGTTTTAACGAAATCAACACCATAAACCTATGGACCGTGTCCTCCAGAATTATTGGCACCCTTCATCTACACAAACATATTGGGGGTGGGGTGGTCTCTCTCTCTCTCTCTCTCTCTCTCTCTCTCAACTCTCCCTTGTTATAAAACAGCAGCTATTTCAGTCAGATTTTGAACCAAGATGCCCTTTACGACATCTCACCCCCTACATTTTCCTTCATAATTCACAAAGTGTACATGCTCTGAAAATAAAACTTGGAATATTAAAGCAAATCTTAATCTACAAATAGAACCTGGATTAGGAATTGCCGTATCTGAGCTTCATATTTGGTACAACGCTGAAAAACGGGTGACTGACTTGTGAAAAACGGCAGAGTTGACAGACAAACAAATAAATAAATAGGTGGGTTTTTTTGTTCTCATACTAGTACTGACAGATGGTGAAAAGAAATCTGCAAAATCCGGGCTCGGGCGTATAATAGCGAATGTAAGAATTGATCTTTTGAGCTCAAACAAAGGACGTTGCATAATTTTATTCCAAAAAAAAAAAAAAAAGTTTTTTTTTTTTTTAAATTGATGTCCAAAATAATGATTTCAAAAGTATTAGCACCCTTACAATGAATCATTATGGTACTTGTTGTCGAGAGGATAACAGCACAGAGTCTGTTCCTGTTGAAGACATTGGTAGGGGGCAGAGGCCATGGCCGAAAGATTAGAGAAGCAGCTTTGAGACCAAAAAAGGTCACCGGTTCAATTCCCTGG
>NC_083589.1:27704775-27734775 GCF_027579695.1 Neoarius graeffei | reverse complement strand
GACCTTAAAGGAACAGTCCACCGTACTTCCATAATGAAATATGCTCTTATCTGAATTGAGACGAGCTGCCTCCGTACCTCTCCGAGCTTTGTGCGAACCTCCCAGTCAGTCAGACGCGCTGTCACTCCTGTTAGCAATGTAGCTAGGCTCAGCATGGCCAATGGTATTTTTTGGGGCTGTAGTTAGATGCGACCAAACTCTTCCGCATTTTTCCTGTTTACATAGGTTTATATGACCAGTGATATGAAACAAGTTCAGTTACACAAATTGAAACGTGGCGATTTTCTATGCTATGGAAAGTCCGCACTATAATGACAGGCGTACTAACACCTTCTGCGCGCTTTCGGCAGCGCATTGATACGGAGCTCAGATATCAATGCGCTGCCGAAGCGTGCAGAAGGTGTTTAGTACGCCTGTCATTATAGTGCGCACCTTTCCATAGCATAGAAAATCGCTACGTTTCAATTTGTGTAACTGAACTTGTTTCATATCACTGGTCATATAAACCTATGTAAACAGGAAAAACGAGGAAGAGTTTGGTCGCATCTAACTTCAGCCCCAAAAAATACCATTGCCATGCTGAGCCTAGCTACATTGCTAACAAGAGTGGACAGCGCGTCTGACTGCGTCTGACTGACTGGGAGGTCGCGCAAAGCTCGGAGAGGTTACGGAGCAGCTCGTCTCAATTCAGATAAGAGCATATTTCATTATGGAAGTAGCGGTGGACTGTTCCTTTAAGCTGTAAATAATATATTTATTTTTTTCATTACCAAATTCTAACAGAAAACGAGAGCGCCCGAAAGGGAAAAACCGAGCCGAGCCGCCATTTTGAATCCTCATTCACGGCTGTAATGCAAATGGCTTCCTCCTCGATATACAAGTGCACTTCCATGGCAGGGGAAAAAAAAAAAAAAAAAAACTGCATTTTGCTGCCTATGTAGTCCCGCTATTTATACAAATAGGAGTCATTCAGGATTCAGCCATGTTTTTAGCTTTCTCCTGAAATGTTTTTTTTATTTCTTCTTCCTCAGGGTAGTAAAACTCACTTTCGCTGTGAACACTGTCATTATCACTAATGCTGACAAAACTTTATAAGATTTTTGATAATCTCATAAATAAATCTAGCCCTGTGATGACCTGGCGACTTGTCCAGGGGTGTACCCCGCCTTTCGCCCGTAGTCAGCTGGGATAGGATCCAGCTTGCCTGCGACCCTGTAGAACAGGATAAAGCGGCTAGAGATAATGAGATGAGATAAATAAATCTTATAAAGAAAAAAGATAAACGTTGACAAAAAAAAAAAAAAAAAAAAAATGCTACTACGTTTGTTGTTGTAAACAAGCAAGTTGCCAGAGGTCCATAACTGGGGTCCGTATCGTAGGATATGGACCCGCTCACCAGCCAATCAGAGCACAGGATTTGATGGAAACTGGACTGGGGGGGGGGATGTCAGGGTTCTCTATGTCCCAGATGGAGCTCGTATGAAAAATACGAGTGGTGTATTTCCCAGTAAAACCACTCGTCTCTATGTAATATAGCTGTATAAATACTCTGTTATAGTACATATTCCCCCCCCCCCCATGAAACCCCACTCCAAATTTTCTTAAGTTGAACTGGTTGCCATGGAAATACGGAGAAAGAAAGAAAGAAAGAAAGAAAGAAAGAAAGAAAGAAAGAAAGAAAGAAGAAAGAAAGAAAGAAAGAAAGAAAGAAAGAAAGAAAGGAAAGAAAGAAAGAAAGAAAGAAAGAAAGAAAGAAAGAAAGAAAGAAAGAAAGAAAGAAAGAAAGAAAGAAAGAAAGAAAGAAAGAAGAAAGAAAGAAAGAAAGAAAAGAAAGAAAGAAAGAAAGAAAGAAAGAAAGAAAGAAAGAAAGAAAGAAAGAAAGAAAGAAAGAAAGAAAGAAAGAAAGAAAGAAAGAAAGAAATGAAAGAAAGAAAGAAAGAAAGAAAGAAAGAAAGAAAGAAAGAAAGAAAGAAAGAAAGAAAGAAAGAAAGAAAGAAAGAAAGAAAAGAAAGAAAGAAGAGAAAAAGAAAAAAAAGAGAAAAGAAAAAGAGAAAGAAAAAGAAAAAGAAAAAAGAAAGAAAAAGAGAAAGAAAGAAAAAGAGAAGAGAAAGAGAAAAGAAAGAAAAAGAAGAAAGAAATCACAGAAATTCCAAAATGTCAAAAGGCACAACTCATCTAGTCACTTCACAAAACAGAGGTTTCATGGAGAAAAAAAAAAAAAATCCTAATAGTTTGAGATATGCTCCAGAAACTAAAATGTTTACAGACAGACGGCGCGATAGCTATAATCTTCCCCGCATTATATGCCGGGGAATAAAAATGAAAAAGTCGATCATAAAAGAAAAAAAAAAATCATGCCACTGGAAAGAGCATGTTTGACTGAGTAAATGCACAAAATATGCAGTTTTCATCAGGCCTGGAATTTCATCATTTTAGGGGCACGGCCACTTGGCCTTTTGTGCTGTCAATTTTTTGAGGGCATGAAGGCCAAAAGCCAGGGCACCAAGGCCAGAAAATAAAACCATGATTTTAAGTTCACGTCTCATTCATCTCATCATCTCTAGCCGCTTTATCCTGTTCTACAGGGTCGCAGGCAAGCTGGAGCCTATCCCAGCTGACTACGGGCGAAAGGCGGGGTACACCCTGGACAAGTCGCCAGGTCATCACAGGGCTGACACATAGACACAGACAACCATTCACACTCACATTCACACCTACAGTCAATTTAGAGTCACCAGTTAACCTAACCTGCATGTCTTTGGACTGTGGGGGAAACCGGAGCACCTGGAGGAAACCCACGCGAACACAGGGAGAACATGCAAACTCCGCACAGAAAGGCCCTCGCCGGCCACGGGGCTCGAACCCGGACCTTCTTGCTGTGAGACGACAGCACTAACCACTACACCACCGTGCCGCCGCAGTTCACGTCTATAATGAATTTAATTTAAGTTTTGACTTAAAGTAAATGTTTGACTGTAAATGGAACATATACTAGCATGTATATGAAAATGAATAAAAGTAAATGTTGTAAATGACACTACAAACAATGAGATAAAATCTCTTGCGATGGTGACCTCGTCAAGATGGCAGCAGTTACACTTCGGTTAAACAGCAAAAAGAAGCATACAATACTAGTAACAACAATGCTAACTGCATAGATTAAAAAAGTGGCGATGAACAGACAACAGCACACATCACGGATCATATTACAGCGGGAACAAGCAGTAGGAACATCCATGACCTTACGCTTAAAGCTCGACAAAGGAAAAACTTGACAGCAAGCTAATTAGCATTTGTTAGCGGCTACAGTCCGTACTTGGCACGTTAAAAGTGGGTCAACGTTGTAACGACATAACGTTACTGTACAAGCAATGCTTATTTAACGGTAACAAACTTAAGCCCTATATGTTGAAATTCCTCTCTTATTCCTTTATTAATTTATCACACAGTCTTACTTCAGTCAACTTCTTCCCTCCTGTGAAAATTTAACGTCTCGGACGCGGACACAAGTGGGCGGGGGATGCGTTTGATTAAGTCTCCTGGTTGGCTGGTGATAGATTGGTGTCATTATAGCGCGTCGGAGCGGTTCATGCCAGGCTCGAGTCCGATCCACCACTGATGAGTTGCCCAATAAGAATCCAGAATGTCATCAAAAGGCGTATTTTTTCCCCGATAGACGCAGGTGATGTTAAAGCCTATTGGCAGTCACAAGGCAGACTACAAAACAAAAGGGCATCAAGGCCACTGTGGCCTTACGGCAGATTTTTTTTTTTTTTCCAAGGGCACAAGGCCAAATTGAGAGGGCATGACGGCCGTGGCCCTCGTGAAATTCCTGCCCTGGTTTTCAGTCTTCCCAGAACAACTGAAACACCTTTATTTTATTTGTAGGATCCCAGGAAAACCTTTCACATAGCCAGACTTGGACATTTTCTCCGTTGTATATCGTGCATACAACTTTACGTTCTATACCTCGTAGTATTTTAAGCTCTGGTTCCTTCGAAAAGCCAAAAGAAAGAAAGCTGCATTGAAAGATTCCATTCAAACTGCGTCGCAGGAGCATCTCGGGCGTTTTACCAGCCGCTATCTGACTCCAAACAGAACCGATTAATCTTCTCGCCGTGCTGCTGTGACGCACAGCGACTCCAAACTTCTTCAAAGCCTCATGTACAGTGTGTGAAACAAAGCACACTTCAGCTTTTCACTGAGTTCTATCAGCGTGCTGACGGGTCAAATTATATAATTATATTACAAGCGGGGGGGACCTTGCTTTGCGTCCTTTTTTTAAGTCATTCCAGATTTCAACCACAGTGACACTGAAGGAGTTTTCACAGACTGATGCACATCTTTCGCTGTCCAGCGTCATCTGAACCCAGAGCAAACTCCTTTTTCAAAATCCCAAGCTTCAGGTTGCTCCCTTCGTTGCCAAACTGCACAGACTGTAAAAATAGATGGACAAAGCCGCATGTGACGTCACTCCTAGGATTTCTGAAGAATGGGTTTGAAGCTCAAATAAGGAGGCTACGAGCGTCACCATCTTGGCAGCACCTGACTCCGCCTAACTCCCAGCTAGTCCATAAATGGAGAAAGGGGCGGGGACAGTAAAGCCTGGCTGCTGGAATAGTGCGACTGGAACACGCCTACTAACCTCGAAGCTAACAAGCTAGCTATGAAGGCTAGCCAACAAGCTACTGGCTAAACTAAAAGAAACCGCGCTACTGTATAAGATACAGATCACCACAACGGCCGGTTTACCAAAAAATAAATCTCATCTCATTATCTGTAGCCGCTTTATCCTGTTCTACAGGGTCGCAGGCAAGCTGGAGCCTGTCCCAGCTGACTATGGGCGAAAGGCGGGGTACACCCTGGACAAGTCGCCAGGTCATCACAGGGCTGACACAGACACAGACAACCATTCACACTCACATTCACACCTACGCTCAATTTAGAGTCACCAGTTAACCTAACCTGCATGTCTTTGGACTGTGGGGGAAACCGGAGCACCCGGAGGAAACCCACGCGGACACGGGGAGAACATGCAAACTCCGCACAGAAAGGCCCTCGCCGGCCACGGGGCTCGAACCCGGACCTTCTTGCTGTGAGGCGACAGCGCTAACCACTACACCACCGTGCCGCCCCAAAAAATTAATTAAAAATAATAATAATTTTCACCCCCCCCACCCCAATCACCAGGCATAACCGTCTAATAACATTATCAAGAAGTGTTATCTTTTCAATCTGTTAAAGCAACATTAGCGAATATATTTTCCCCTGATAGCTTAGATAACTAGCATTAGCCTAGTTAATCGCTAGCTTGCTGTGGCGGAGGTCGATCCCAGCTATGGTCAGTCTCTGATAGTCACATAGCACGGTGTATTTGATATGAAACAATTAACTAAACCCACGATTTAGTTAAGAAATGCGTCTCTTGGTGAACGATTGACTGTTGCTCTGTGAATCTTTATGCTGAATGGATATTGGTTCTATATCAAACTCCAAAATGTCATTTTTACGTCGCTCAAGCTGTCAAATAGTCAGTCTGAGCCTAATTTCCTGAAGGGGGGACGACTCTGATAAATTTCTAGTCTGGCTAACGCGACTTCAAAGCTCTGCGAGCATTTGGTCTGGCAAAGATATTAAGCCCAACCGTTTCCCAAAGGCGTGGTTGACCCGCCTCCCTGAAATGCCTCAGTTTGCTACTGGTCGAAGCCAGAAAAGGCTGTGACGAAGCTTAAACCAATCACATCACTCTTTCCTCTGACGTATGCGACGCGACGGAAACTGCTTGAGTAACAGGAAGAAGATAAATACCTCCAGGGCTGCTCTTTGCTCCATTTTCAATGAGAACTTCCCGTTGAATGCTTTCAATACAGCATCTACCGCTGTGTCAAAGGCTTGCCGCTGCTCCATGTTCGTAATGTTTCTAGTGAATGAAGCGCTTCCGGCATAGATTCTGTAAACAATCTATGGCTTCCCAGTCGCAGTTCTACTACGTCACTGCCTTGAACACGCCTCTACCCAGGGCCGTTGGAGATGCTCAAAGTTGACTGGCTCCCGATTTTTCGGGAGCTTGGAAGAGCTGGAGATAGCTTGCCTTGCCAGACTAAGCTCGCAACAGGCCCTCGTGTTGCGTCACACTTAGGATGGGCGGGCCCAGGCTAATAAATTTCAGCAGCGACTACATCAAAAATATTGAAAATATATGAAAATGAGCAAGGCTCAGGAAATTTATGTAAATCCGTCACCTGCGGTGAATCTGGCTCGAGTTCTGACGTAACGCCAGCTAGCGGCTAACATGACGGCAAACCCGGCTGTCACTCCAATCAGCCCCGCCCCTAATTATGCATAAATGCACAGCTCAATATAATTTAAACTGTTGAATTCACCCCCTGTATAGTTGTCATGAAGGAGGAAACTAGCTATAGAGACCGAAACCGGTTTTCGTACCAGGCTGTAAACATGTTTGTTTTCGCTGTAAAGTCGGACGTTTTAACACGGGGGTCTGCGGGAACTGACTCACTTTTGGAGTCAGCCTCAAGTGGCCATTCGAGGAACTGCAGATTTTAGCACTTCCACATTGGCGGCATGTTTCAGGAGTGGAGACTGCCGCTTGCCAAACTGCAAAACCCTCAAGCACGTGCAGGTTTAATCACGTACGCAGGTATAATTTCTGACCTGCACACACTAACTTTGCTGAATGGGGCAAGGATTTAAAAAAAAAAAAAAAAAAACTCCCCCTAACAGTTCATTCCCATAAACCACCCCTTTTCCCCTTTCCCTCGTCACACACAAACCAGTCGCAAATGCAATTAAACCTGTCGCGCTGTCGAACCCCTGCCGAGTTTCCATTACTCCATCTCCTCCTGTACACGCTGGAGGTCTCACCTTTCAGCTCAGCTTCACCGTCGTGATTAACTCAAGTTATTCTGAAGAGCCCTGAAAGGGTGAAATGTGGTTTCCCAAGAACTGGCTCAGCTTCTTTTTATTCAACTTTGCTCTCGTACATGAAAAGCCCTGACCTTTATACAAGTACCACAGATTAAAAAAAAAAAACCTTGTTCGACAGTACAGCAGGGTTTAAAACATGCATAAAAAACATCACGAGGACAGTAAACAGGATCAGGGCAGTGACAATTACCACAACCCTGCCAGTCGTGTCCCGAACACCTGTCCTGGACTCTGTACCACAGTCAACACACCTGAATCAAAGCAATCACCGCTTGGCTTCCTCCCGCCAGCTTTCACTTCCCATCTTTCTGTGATTAATCAGCCATGTGAGCACAGACAAAGAGGAACGAGTGAGGACCTTCACCGAGAGATTGGGGGAAAGAAAGAGAAGCAGCGACGTGATGAAATCAAACGAAAGGGGCTGCAATCACTCTGAAGGGTTTATCTGCATGGTCGCCTAATCAAACTCTGGCTCCAACACACACACACACACACCATCAGGGAGTTGAATAAGGAAATAACACACTTCATACCACTTGCTCTCTTGTTATTTACTGAGTACCAACAATTTTCCACATGTTCGATCTTTCATCTTCTGTAAGCACTTAATCCTGGTCAGGGCCACACAGTCTGGAGTCTATCCATCCCGGGAACGCTCGGCGCGAGCAAGGCAGGAACACATCCTGAGCTGACTGCCCACGCTGGGAATTCATCATGACTTAAAGATGGAGCGGTGCTTTCATCTCTCAATCTGCCCAGCTCTCTGATGTCTATGCTGTGCTCAAACGGGTCTGGTTTCAAAGCTTTGACTTCCATACTAAACACCTCTGGAAAGCAGTGAGTGAGTGAGTGAAGCAGCTCTGGGGCTTTTGTTTGTCGGAGCTAACGGCAAAAATGTGACATCACTTACTGTATGCTTGAAATGGGGAAGCCATGGCCTAATGGTTAGAGAAGCAGCTTTAGGACCAAAAGGTTGCTAGTTTGATTCCCTGGACCAGCAGGAATGGCTGAAGCGCCCTTAAGCAAGGCTCCTGACCCCCAACACACACCTGCTCCCAGGCCGCTCTGGGTATGCTACATGTTGCTCTGCTAAATAAGAGCGCCTGCTAAATGCCGGTCATGAATAATAATGAGATTTTACACCACTGGAACTCATCTCATTATCTGTAGCCGCTTTATCCTGTTCTACAGGGTCGCAGGCAAGCTGGAGCCTATCCCAGCTGACTACGGGCGAAAGGCGGGGTACACCCTGGACAAGTCGCCAGGTCATCACAGGGCTGACACATAGACACAGACAACCATTCACACTCACATTCACACCTACGGTCAATTTAGAGTCACCAGTTAACCTAACCTGCATGTCTTTGGACTGTGGGGGAAACCGGAGCACCCGGAGGAAACCCACGCGGACACGGGGAGAACATGCAAACTCCGCACAGAAAGGCCCTCGCCGGCCACGGGGCTTGAACCCGGACCTTCTTGCTGTGAGGCGACAGCGCTAACCGCTACACCACCGTGCCGCCCCGTAAAAAAAAAATAATTAAAAAAAATAATAAAAATAAATGCTGACGTGTCACTTCAATATGGCAGAGAACAACCAAAAAGTCTACACACCCTGTTAAAATGATCGGTTTTTCTGATGTTTAAAAATAAATAGGAGACCACGATAAATAATTTCAAAACTTTTCCCACCTTTAATGTGACCTATAACCTGTACAATTCAATTGAAAAACAAATCTGTTCGGGGGAAAAACATTAAAAAAAGTACAATAAGCTGGTTGCATAAGTGTGTGCACCCTTAAACTAATACTTTATTGAAGCACCTTTTGATTAAATTACAGCATTCGGTCTTTTTGGGTTCATCAGTTAAAATGACTCTGATTAACCCCAAATAAAGTTCAGACATTTACTCAGTTGCCTCCTCCAGCAAAAGCCAGCATTCACAGAGAGCTTACAAAGCATCAGAGGGATCTCATTGTTGAAAGGTATCAGTCAGGACAAGGGTACAAATACATTTCCACGGCATTAGATATACCATGGAGCACAGTAAAGACTGTGATCAAGAAGTGGAGAAGATATGGAACAACAGTGACATTACCGAGAACTGGACGTCCCTTCAAAACTGATGAAAAGACAAGACGAAAACTGGTCAGGGAGGCTGCCGAGAGGCCAACAGCAACACTGAAGGAGCTGCAGGAATTTCTGGCAAGTACTGGTTGTGTACTACACGTGACAATCTCCCGTATTCTCCATATGTCTGGACTATGAGGTCGGGTCAAAGAAAAACATCCAGGCCCAACTACATCAACTCTCCCAGAAGCATGTGGGAAAATGTGTTATGGTCTGATGAAACCAAGGTTGAACTTTTTGGCCACAATTCCAAAAGGTATGTTTGGTCCAAAAACACCACTGCGCATCACCAAAAGAACCCCATACCCACGGTGAAGCATGGTGGTGGCAGCATCATGTTTTGGGGTTGTTTTTCTTCAGCTGGAACAGGGGCTTTAGTCAAGGTGGAGGGGAATTATGAACAGTTCTAAATACCAGTCAATTTTGCTCAAACCTTCAGGTGTCTGCTAGAAAGATGAAGAGGAATTTCATCTTTCAGCATGATAATGACCCCAAAAAAAAGTTTTAGAATGGCCCAGCCAGAGGCCCAGACCTAAATCCAATTGAAAATCTGTGGGGTGACCTGAAGAGGGCTGTGCACAAGAGACGCCCTCGCAATCTGACAGATTTGGAGCACTTTTGCAAGGAAGAGTGGGCAAATATCGCCAAGTCTAGATGTGGCAGGCTGATAGACTCCGACTCCGAAAAAAGACCTGAATGCTGTAATTAAATCAAAAGGTGCTTCAACAAAGTATTAGTTTTAAGGGTGCGCACACTTATACAACCAGCTTATTGTACGTTTTTTTTTTCCCCCCGAACAGATTTGTTTTTTCAACTGAATTGTACAGGTTATAGGTCACATTAAAGGGTGGGAAAAGTTTTTTTTTTTTTTACATCAGAAAAACCAATCATTTTAACGTATGCGTGTTGTGTTTCAGGGTGGGTTTTCCTTTAATCCTCATGCATGTGAAGTATTCCTGCGTTCTCAATTCACATACTGTCCGTACTTGCCATTTTGAGCGTACAAGCGCGTCATACTGACCAGTACAGCAACATGTAGCGCGCTACGAGTGCCCGCTGCAACGATGCACACTTCTCACGCTCAATGGTCGCCATCTGGCTACGAAACAGAAGGAAAGGACTATCAACCTATTTTCAGCCAGTCGGAAAAGGGTGTCGTTAACACCAACGTAATTTCAATGTCGCGTGAAATTTCGATACACGCCCAAGCTTCATTTTTAACATGTGAGCAAAAACCCTTTTTTTTTTTTAAATGAAATCGAAGTCAAATCACACGCTAGACTTCCAGGATGTATTCGCAACCCAGCGGGTCACATGAGCTGCGACATCTTACGGTAAGAGAAACGGTGCGGCGCTCCATCAGAGCCGAGATCTGACAGGCATGCACGAGTTCTCGCTGTCAATCAAACGCACCAGGATACTTTATTAGCTTTCTGTCCAACCGAGAAGACCTCTGCAGGGATTTCACTTGGGCTCTTGTATCATGTGTGTATTTCTCTCACACCTTACACACACACACTTTCGCTGCTCTACCTTGCATAGTCTTGCCATTTTGCTTTATTCATCCATCCTCTGCCTTCCTGACATGAGCTCCCTAAAGCCCAAGGGTCCAGTGATGATCTTTGAAATATGTTCCCTGTCACTCACTCTCCTCTCCTCTCCTCTCCGGCTTGACCTGCTTCTAGGCAATTAGATGAAACGTGGCTTATGGGTAGCAATTATGTGTGAGTGTGCGGCATAATAGACGGCGTGGAAGCAGGTAGAGGTCGAGAGAAGAGAAGCGAAGCCACTGGACTAGAACAAAAAGAAAAAGGTAGGCGTGCACGGGTGTGCGCGTTCAGACTGTATTTTTAAAAAAAAAAAGTTTTTCAATTCTACTCTGTGTATCTTTTAAACACTCGGCCACTATTAGGATCAGCTTCGCATTCATACCAGTTGTCCAAATCAGCCAATCACATTCCAGCAGCCCAAAGCAGATGATCATGCAGATACAGATAACGTTCACATCAAAACGTCGTCTTCGTGACTCGGACTCCGTCGTGGGCTGGTCGGAGTATTTCACAAACAGCTAATCATCTGGGATTTTCACACAACTCTCTGGAGGAGCTGGCACAGCATGGTGCAAAGACGGGGGGGGGGGGGGGGGGGGGGGGGGGGGGAATCTAGGTCTGGGGGCTGAAACGCTTTGTTAGATGACTGAGAATGGTCAGACTGGTTCAAGCTGACAGGAAGGCTACGGAAACTCAATCACCACTCTGTACACCTGCGATGACCGGGAAAGCATCTCGTACCAGGATGCATGAATTCAGCCCGAACGAAATGTGACGTAATCGAAGAACAGCGATGCGGCATACGAGACGCAACACAAGACCCTGATGCAAAGTCGAGCGCATCAAAATCTTGTGTTTTCTCGCAGAGTTAAGGCCTCTGCATGCTCAAGGCTTTCGCAGATAGCTTTTCGCAGACAGTTGTAATTTATCGTTGAGCGGGGAGTAATAGGCGTGCGCGATGTTATTCACCGCCACAACGCAAGGGGGCGCGAAGTCGCGAAATCGCTAGGAGTAGTTGGTGGGTGTGGTTAGTGGAGTGTTTATCCTCCCTCCGGTTACTTATAATAACTAGAACTGGAGTCGTATAGATGTACGTACTTCCTCACTTCCTCGCTCAACCGCTCTATGTGCTGCTCCATCTTCGCTCGTGTTTTTAAAAATGGCGGTCGTGAAAACAAAACAAACCGGGAAAGTAGGGAAGCGGAAGTGCATGTACAGCGGATGTAGAGTGGACCAATCAGAGCCCTCTTGTCTGCGACGGTCACAATTTTTGGGAGGTGTGCGCAGAGCGTCTGCGAAGGGGGGGGGGCTTCGCAGACGCCATCTGCGACGCCATCTGCGAGGACTGCGTTGTCAGCATAAATTGGCCTTTAGACGACTTCTCGACACTCCTTCTGTAGCCATGATGGACAGGTTCTTGACCCCCCAACACCACATAAGGACATGAATGATGATTGGTCCGGGTCTCCTGACCAAGACACGGCAAAAATTTATGGGTTGTTTTACAATCAGGGTACAAAGTTTGTGTCACAGGGGTCCAAAATTCAAATTGATTCAAACTAGTTCTTGTACCAGTTTTTAAAGGGGAACAGAGGGCAATATATAGAGTAAATATAACAATAAAACACACATTAACGAACCTTATTCAAGACTTACAAAAGTTTTTTGTTCTAAGGTTGGAAAGTTAGAGTGTTTTGAAAGTAGCTCGAGCAAATTATTTCCGCAGTTTGAACAGCCCGCCATGATATTAATTTTATCCAATCAGAATGCACGTTCATTTTCTCTGCGCAACACTCATGACGTATGTATGTGCCCAGTTGTGTTGGCTCATTGAGGTTGGGAATAGCACGTGTGAATCGGAAAGTAGGATGAATTGTAAGTGATCGGCTACACAATGCCACAGTGTGTTGCTTTCGGGTGTAATAACAGGACCGATGGAAAGCATAACGATCCTCCAGACGTGTCTTTTGCGGGATCTCTTCGTATGATTCGACAGAGCTGTCGCTTTCACTTGATGCGCCCGACGCCATGATTACACGCTTCTCTCCTAGTGCAGTGGGTAGGGCTGACGTCATGGTCTTTTAAAAATGGCGACTCTTGTGCCGTTTAGCGTACCGACTATTATATTTGCAATTACCAAGATATTTCGTTGTTTTCTAGTATATAAATTTTATAGAATACTTAAGAATACGTTACTTTGTCACATCAGCAACTGTATATATTATATTTGGTACCCCTTTAAGTGAAGGACAAGTTAAAGAACAGATTTCAGGTAATTTTTTGACGTGTGTATGGTAGTTTTGTGTAATCTGCTATAAGATAAAGAAGATTAAGTGTAGGGAGAAACAAATGAAGTGATTCTCGGAGATTTTTTTTTGACAATTCAGAATCCGCTACTTCCATAGTGCTTTTAAATATAAGGCTGTAAGCTTTGTGTTAGTTGTCTCTAATATTTATGTCCCAATATCTTGACCACATTTTAGGATGAAAATAATCATTTTAGATATGTTATTTTAGATTGAAAAATTAGCTGTCTCGGAGAGGACATTTTTTTGACACAATTCCATACTAATTTGATCAAAATAGTCTGAAAACTTACTGGCATTCAACATTAAAACTTAACTATGTTTCCAATGATATGGAACCAAATATGTTTTATGGTATAAAGAATGATTTAAGTGCATCCCTTTTGGAGCTACCGGTGGCCAAAAAGCACTTTTTCTAAATGACACGAGTAATTTTGCTAAATATGACATATATTGCCATACATTCACCAAAAATAACGTTATCACCAATTTTTTTTTTTGCATGGTAAATAGAGCTATCACAGGGCTACAATAAACAACCAAGTTGATTTAGTCAAGCCTTTTGATACTGAAGATAATAAGTGTTAAATGTGATTTTTTAGCTTGCGGACCCTGATTGCAAAACAACCCTTATAGCACCATGATTGTCTAATCTGACATGGTGATCATCGAGAAAAGACAAAAATATCATGTAGTCTGATCCTGGGATTGGAACAAACAGCACATCGATGCTCAAGTCAGATGAGCTACGTCATCCGAAGACGACGCCTGGTTCCGTTTAGCAGTTATTCCACAAAATCGAGTCGTACACGAGAGGATAGCTGACGAGGCTTGTCGCACTGAGACGGCTATAATCCATGTACGACGACATTGAGTGGAATAACTCAATTATTCTATCCACATTCACTGGATTTTGAGAAAACGGAGCATTTGTGACACTGCTCTCTCAGCAACTATCGTAAGGACTTTGTTATTAGATGGACTTCTTAAAGTGCATATTCTGGACCTTCATTTTTTTTTTTTATATGAAAGAATGTCCCTTTACGCACTCATCCAGAAGGGTAATTTTGCACAAGGCCATCTGTCTACAGCAGAAAAAAATAAAATCACAAAACGCGTCTGGAAAAATCCCAAGGGAGTCTGGAGCCAGATTTGTGACGTCACCTGTGGAAGCGCCAGCAGGCTGCGCGAGCTTTGCACGGTTTCAGTGCACAGCCTGTGTAGACCAAGCGCTCCCATTTCTCTCTCATTGTCCGGTCTTTTGGGAAACGATGAGTACTAATCCCATCAAGATTGGTGTTGCTACACCCTCCTACGATACATCTGTTAACCATTTTAATAATTACGCCATAACGAAGAAATTTGCAGAAAACCACCAGGTCGTTTTCTCATAAACAAACCAGCGCTGGCGTAGGATTCAGAGGGAGACGTCCCGCACGCGACGTCACGAAAATCAATGTTTGCCGGGAAATCCAAACGCCAAGTTTTTTCAGAGGCGGACCAATTCGCCTCAAATGGCTTGATTTCAACTGAATTTTTCTGGTATTGCGCAAGGAAAAAAAATTGCACAGAATGTTACAGATATTTGACCAAAGTTTAATATAAAATAGGAGAATTACATTGATCTTGCTCCTGAATTTACCTGCGATATGCGTTTTAAAAACCTATTGATGGCTGCACAAATTGACTTTAGAGGGTTTTTTTTTTGTAGAAAGTGCCGTCTTGCTGAGGTATAGAATAGCTTCAGACGTTTATTTAATTCTTCCTTGGACGTTCCAGTTCTGTAATTTTCAAACTTCTTTGAGCTTCAGAACCAGTCTAAATTTTTTTAAAACTAATTTTAATGCTTAAAAGATAAAGAATGCAAACAAACCAGCAAAATGACTGTCGTAATTTGTGAAAAACGCTATAATAATACGTGATACTAGCCTGGGCCCGCCCATCCTAAGCGTGACGCAACACGAGGGCCTGTTGCGAGCTTAGTCTGGCAAGGCAAGCTATCTCCAGCTCTTCCAAGCTCCCGAAAAATCGGGAACCAATCAACTTTGAACATCTCCAACGGCCCTGGGTAGAGGCGTGTTCAAGGCACTGACGTAGTAGAACTGCGCCCGGAAGCCATAGATTGTTTACAGAATCTATGCCGGAAGCGCTTCATTCACGCTTCCGCATCTATTACGCATAGATGCTGTATTGAAAGCATTCAACGGGAAGTTCTCATTGAAAACGGAGCAAAGAGCAGCCCTGGAGGTATTTATTGAAAGGAAGGACGTTTTCGCCTTGCTCCCGACCGGCTTCGGTAAGAGTTTAATCTACCAGTTAGCCCCGTCGCGTCGCATACGTCAGAGGAAAGAGTGATGTGATTGGTTTAAGCTTCGTCACAGCCTTTTCTGGCTTCGACCAGTAGCAAACTGAGGCATTTCAGGGAGGCGGGTCAACCACGGGCTCTGGGAAACGGTTGGGCTTAATAGCTTGGCCAGACCAAATGCTTGGAGAGCTTTGAAGTTGCGTTAGCCAGGCTAACGTGATACGGTCTTACTATGAAATACTTTCATTCCATATTTTGCTGCTTTTTTTTGGGGGGGGGGGTTTCATTTCGTCCTCGGTTGGTTCAGCAACCATTTTGTTTTTCTCTACGCACCGTATGAGCTATATCCTAGTAGTAGTAGTAGTAGTAGTAGTAGTAGTAAAGTAACCAATCAGAGCACACGATTGCTCATATCCAGTGAACGTGGATAGAATACATACATGGCCACCCCCAAGAAAAAAAATACTTTTTTTTTTTTTAAAGGACCACACAATTAAAAGTTATTTCCTGCCTTGATAAATTATGCGCCTCAGTAATCAGTTCAGTGTTCCGGTCCAAGAAGTCAAAGGAATTGATGAGCATCTCTCCAGACTGTCCCATACAGTATTTTTCTTTTCTATCTCCTTGCCAAAGGGAAAAGTGAGTCCTATGCGCTCACTCTCTCACACACACACACACACACACACACACAGAGGAAAATCTATTATTCCCTGCATTTCACATAATTTTCCATCTGACCATGACTCGTGTGTGAGGGTGTTCCACAGCCACCTGGCTTCAATTATATAAATGTCAAGCTGAAATATTTTCTTCGCCATATTATAAATCTGAAACTCTAGACCCGAGTGCGACCTCGAACGCAATCCAATATGAACAGAAATAAACGCAACACAAATTTGAATCCAAAAGCACACTCGAAACAGAAACTAAAAGCAATAAAGCTTAAAGTCCCTACAGGCTACACGCAGAGTTGTTTTTGTTCCTTCGCAGGATCAAATAACACGAACCGGAATGACGAGCGGGACCAGGATTTACGCTGCAGCCGTCAGCCAAGTGTCAGGGCCATCATTTATAGCGTGATCAAGGTTTAAAACCAATCACAACTCGGACAACTCCGTCACAAAACAGCTGGAACTTGCATTTCAGGAAATAAGCAGCGTTTGTGTTCATGGTGGTTGAATCCAGACTGAATACTTTTCAGCAGAATTAATCACGTTATTAAATCGTGTCGAGTCTTTGCCTTTCGGATTTTATTTCCTGTTCTGGCTCGGCCTCAACTTTGGAGCATTTTTCATTTGGTGCCTTTGAGCTATTAATTATAAAAGCTAAAAGAAGACTGCAGGAGTGAGAGACTGGGATTCCCACAGCACTAACAACACACATTTAAAAAAAAAAAAAAAAAAATCAATTCATTTTTAAAAACTTGAGAATATTTCTGTTGCTGAGAAACGTCAGTGATGCATCGTATTCTGTAAACACATCAACTTTCAGTAACGGATCACAAACGAGCTTCCCTAAAATTGCCAGAATCAATCAGGCCGAGTTTTCAAACATGGCTTCCAGAAGCTGCTCGTTTAATTGCCATCATCGTGATTTTTCATTAAAAGGACTACCTGCGATTGCAAAATTTAGCTTCGGGAGACTTTGACGTATAATTTATGAAAGCAAATGCTGTCATTAGACTGTCAGTGACCTTTTCAGCTCCGCATTTGCATATCGCCAGATATTCAGTATTCAATATTCTACTGAAAGTGAAAGAGGAAAACGGGAGGGAGGGAGGGGGAGAGGAAGGGAGAGGCGTCTGAGTGGAAAGACTGCGCGGAGGACCTGATATGAGGCGTGCTGAGTCTGGCAGCACGACAGCAAAGTTGTATGAATTCAATGTGTCGGGCTATGAAATTATGTATGAACAGATCGGACTGTTCTTCATTTTTAATGCCTCTCTCTCTCGCTCTCGAAGCTCATTTATAAAAAGAGGAGTAGATTTGATCTATTGGTTTGAGAAATCCATGGGATTATGTACGTATAGGAGAACTGCTCTCTTCATCTTGCACATCAAGTTGCACACTTATCCGCACACAAGCACAAATCCTCACCATCACCTCACGCTTACGCAATCATGCTGAATAATTTGGCCACCAAGCAGAGGTTCTTCTACTGTTTGGTTCACATTCCCGCACACTGCTGAAACGAGTGCTGATTAAGGCCTGAGTGAGAGACGAGCCTTTCCGCACACTTTGTGCACGTTCCACACTTTTCAGAAAAAAATGACCAACCAACATGCACTTGCATCCCTCATGGTTCCTCTTGTCCTGGGAGAGTACCTACCCTGAAGTAGGAGCTCAAGAAGTACCTCATGCAAAAAAAGGTGGATTAGGGGTGGTTTCGAACTCCAACGGTTCTAAGAACTATGAAAAAAAAAAAAAGTTCGTCTGGTCTAAAAGCACTGAATGCGTCACTCGACTTGTTTAGCCTGAAAGCACCCATTACTGCACCTAGTGGTCAGAAGTCAGTGCTCCGAGAGGCCCATTGGGGCAGGAATGGCACTGCCCCACGCTCACATTTTGTGGCTACTGCCTCATATACCCCTTTTCCACCAAATCAGTTCCAGGGCTGGTTCGGAGCCGGTGCTGGTTCACAACTTGTTCAACTTGCGAGCCAGCTGAGAACCAGTTTGCTTTTCCATAGCTCGCGGTGCTAAGCGGAGCCACGTCATTACGTCACTGTATACGTCAGTTACATCGCTACGTTTGCATAAACCTTGGCGCGAATATCGAAGCAAAAACAACACGGAAGAAGCAGCAGCAGCAACAATAACGGCTGACTTCGCGTTTGTACAGCTGCTGCTTCTCGTCGCTTAAAAATGGCGATCTTTTGCGGTCTTGTTATTGTTGTTGGTCTTAACAACTCCGCCCCCCGCTGACGTAAGCGGTTCTTTCCTCTGGCCCAGCAGAGAGTTGGTGCTAGCCTGGAACCGGTTTTTCTGGCCCCAGAGCCAGTTCTTTGTCAGTGGAAACAGAAAACCCGGTTCCAAACTAAGCACTGGCCCCGAACCAGCCCTGGAACTGCTTTGGTGGAAAAGGGGCATCTGTGCCTTTGGAATGCAAATCATCTATCGATGCATCCGTGTTCGTAAATAATCCCATGTTATTTTTTAAAACGCAAATTTAAAAGCACTGGATAAAAACCCATCTCTCTTATGTAAATAAAGATACAAGTTTCATTGCTCTGTGGTCAAGTGTTTGAGATACGTTGCCTTGCACTTATGATCGGGTTTCCTGTGGTGGTCCACGTACGTCACTCGTACATAGACACTGTACAATTAAAAGCCATTTAAAAAAAATAAAAACATCAGGTCAATGCTTTACTATATTCTCTTCGGCATGGGGCTCTGCTCTAAGCTTTCTGCACCAACACGCGCATCGATCAATCACAGACGAGGGTCAAACTTACAAGCGATGTCATCATTGGTCAGCTGGACCAACAGCCCAAAAAAAAAAAAAAAAAAGTTCACGTAGTTTAACCTTCAGCACACAGGCTTTTCCGCTTACTGCTTCTGGTAGAATTTCCCACACCATGTGACATTTCTATAGAACTCGAGAGGGGTGAAACGACACGACCGACGAGCTCAGATTTGGAGTGGAATTTATTCGCATGAAAGCGCATGTCTCCTGGTGATTAAAAGAGGCCAGAGCAACTACTGCACAGGAACAAAAATAATAAATAACCCTACACACACCATTCTCAGAAAAATAGTACAAAAGGCAACTGAAAAAACCCAAAGCGTTCACGCTGATTGGCAGTGGAGACTGGTAAACGGTTATTCAGTTGTGTATCTTGAGGTGTTAAAGACAGACTGTGGAACGTTTCTTTCTCAGAAACGCATGCGTGCGTGTGCATGAGAGTTTTGCCTTTCTCAGGAATAGCTTCCCGACGGTGGATCAGCATTACAACAGACTTGCGCTGCCCTCGCAGGTACGGCCGCGGCAGACTTCAGGCGAAACTGGTACGCTCTGCAGTGCCAATGGAGCAGTTTTCTGCATTTTTCCCCTCAACGAGACTATTCTATGAGCCACTGCTGCTAGCTAGATCAACTCCCTGGACACATTAGCTGGGATGTGATTCGTTCACAAGGTCATATGCTGGGGGGAAGGGAAAAAAAAAAAAAAAGACGACACTGTTGCAACTATTGTCATTTTGTTGTGTTTAAAAAAAAAAAAAATACTCCATCATCGTGGTCAGGGAAGACCAGCTGAAGCTGGCATGATGATCACACACTGAACCGGACAAATCAAGTTCCTTTCCAAATCACGTCACTAACAAACTCTGAAGACAACCCAAATCAGTTTCTTTTGCTCTGCCTATTTTTCCGTGTGTAGTTTGAGGTTCGTTTTTTGTCTGCCAGTTTTGGCGTCGGTGTCCTTCAGGCCTTGGTGCGTCGTGGGTGATGCCTGTGTGCCTCGCTGTGGACTGCAGTGAGCTCGTTGCTCTTTTTAACATCGGGGTTGTCCTGTGCTTGGCGCAGTGTTCTGAGCGATGTTGCCCGGTTGCGTCGCGGTGGCGGCTGTGCAGACGGTGTGGGGTTGATCTTCGTGCGCCTGGTGGGACTGTGTTAGCGACGCCATTGGAATTACATCCTGACCCTCTTTTGGTGGACTTTTTTTTTTTCTCCCCTCTCAATTGTAAAGTGACCTTGGGGTGTGAGAAAGGCACTATATAATATTTTCTAGAAAAATTTAGTACGGGGCGGCACGGTGGTGTAGTGGTTAGCGCTGTCGCCTCACAGCAAGAAGGTCCTGGGTTCGAGCCCCGGGGCCAGCGAGGGCCTTTCTGTGTGGAGTTTGCATGTTCTCCCCGTGTCCGCGTGGGTTTCCTCTGGGTGCTCTGGTTTCCCCCACAGTCCAAAGACATGCAGGTTAGGTTAACTGGTGACTCTAAATTGAGCGTAGGTGTGAATGTGAGTGTGAATGGTTGTCTGTGTCTATGTGTCAGCCCTGTGATGACCTGGCGACTTGTCCAGGGTGTACCCCGCCTTTCGCCCGTAGTCAGCTGGGATAGGCTCCAGCTTGCCTGCGACCCTGTAGAACAGGATAAAGCGGCTAGAGATAATGAGATGAGAGACGGTCAGTGATCCCCGACGGTGCAAAGCATTATGGGTGGCGTGAAAGTCGATTTCAGAAAACTCGCGCTTCAACGAGCCGGTCAGATTTGCCTCCCCTTTCTCCGTCTCAAGCGGAGCTCATTAGAATAATCCCGCCCCCTCACCTGTGTATCTCCACTCATGGTTTGAGAACTGCCTTTGTGAAAGAATATTCATGAAGAAAAGTGCTGCCCGATTGATTGGCGGAAGAAAAGGGGGTGGGGTGAGTTCAGCTCGGGGCTTAATTTGAGCCGGAACAAGATCCGGAACCTCCATCGTTGGATCTGGCAGCTATTTTCATTCAACAAAGTGTAAATTCAATATCATAGTCGCCACTGAAGTCCACTCGATCCTTGTTTACTGTCAATGGATCGGTCACTCGTCAAACAGTCCGCCAGAATCCAAGTAGGAAATGGCCGCAGCAGCCTCCGGGGGAATCGCTGAGCGTAGCTGTCAGTCAAACACAAGTTACCCAATGGGAATGCATTCCTGGACAGCCCACCCACACGTCAAGTTTGTGCCAAAACTGCAAGCAAAAAGTCAGGGAGCGCAAACGAGAAAACTGGAATCGCAACCGAAATAAATTACGTCAAACAAAACTGAGAAAGACGCGGAACAAAAATAAAAGGTTTCTGAAGAGTAATAGACTGATATTTTGCACGATTACACGAATAATTTGTTTGCCAGTCTAAAAAAATTGACTTTTTTCCTTTTTGTGTATTTTGATTTGTCGTTTTTGTTTGATATTTCAAAAGTATTGTATGAACATTTTGGCACAAAATTGATTCCATATTTCGGCAGGGTGAGAAGGATCTGTGATGCTTTAGCTTTGTGCGGTACTTTGACCAAAGCATGTCGGAAACATTTCATCAAGACCTCAGGGAACGGTGTCAACTTGTGTGTGTGTGTGGGGGGGGGGATTGGTTTGACGGGTCACCTTTAAAAGTTGATATGCATACTCGGTGATCTTTCTCCAGGAAAAGTGCTTCAGTATTCATTTGCTCCGAGGTGTCTGTGATTCTTACATTCAGTGTGCTGACATTTTTCATAAAATCATCTTTGGTGCACGATTGCGCACAATTTGTCGGCTGGCGTATCAATTTTAGCCCGAGTGGCACTTCGGTCTCTTCCATCAAGCAAAAACAAGGCTATTCTGACGAGCCTAGACACTCGGTCCTGTTCTGATCATACATTTGCAGATAAATTACCAGCTTGACAATAATAGCTGCATTTATTTTCGCTTTAACAGCGAGCAACTATGAAAGCCAGAATAATCATGCTAACTCCTGGCGCATTCAACTCTGACCTCGTCTTCTACACGGTTTTCAAATATCTACAAAAACAAAAAGAAAAGTGCTTCCATGTACCAAGAGACAGACTGACTCTCCCATGTGGTCAATGTTTAAAGCAGAACAAAGTGCTTCTGTGGTTAAAAATAAACTCGAACACAATGCCCATGTGCTTACTAATGTCCCCATTTACACTACTTACACACAATACTTTAAAATGACTCGCAAAACTACTGTGTTTGAATGCCTCAATCAAACAAAATTATATGTATACCCGAGCAGACTGTAGGCTCTCGTACCACTCGGGCACGCTTCGAACCGTGCGTTTTGCACCAACTCGCACAGTCGGATGATGTACATGCTGCTCTAAATACGGAGCACGGGACACAAAAGTATCCCATTTCTAACGTCTATACTTTATGGGTTTAGTTACATGAAATTAGCCTTTAGTAATGATTTAGATGCTTGTTTTAACTGAATCATATGGTGTTAAAGTGCATATCGTGGGTAAATTCAGGAGCAAGATCAATGTAATTCTCCTATTTTGTATTAAACTTTGGTCAAATATCTGTAACATTTTGTGCAATTTTTTTCCCCTTGCGCAATACCAGAAAAATTCAGTTGAAATCGAGCCATTGGAGGCGAATTGGTCCGCCTCTGAAAAAACTTGCCATTTGGATTTCCCGGCAAACATTGATTTTCGTGACGTCGTGTGCGGGACGCCTCCCTCTGAATCCTACGCCAGCGCTGGTTTGTTTATGAGAAAACGACCTGGTGGTTTTCTGCAAATTTCTTCAACGTTATGGCGTAATTATTAAAATGGTTAACAGATGTATCGTAGGAGGGTGTAGCAACACCAGTCTTGATGGGATTAGTACTCATCGTTTCCCAAAAGACCGGACAATGAGAGAGAAATGGGAGCGCTTGGTCTACACAGGCTGTGCACTGAAACCGTGCAAAGCTCGCGCAGCCTGCTGGCGCTTCCGCAGGTGACGTCACGAATCTGGCTCCAGACTCCCTTGGGATTTTTCCAGACACGTTTTGTTATTTTATTTTTTTCTGCTGTAGACAGATGGCCTTGTGCAAAATTACCCTTCTGGATGAGTGTGTAAAGGGACATTCTTTCATATTAAAAAAAAAAACGAAATTGGTCCAGAATATGCACTTTAAGGCTGATGATACACGGGGCAACTTTTTGTGCAGTGTTGCCAGGCAACTGCGCTTCGACACTTTCCCATTGAGATCGGGCAACAACTTCTGAACAAATTTGAGCAACTTTTTAAGATCATCCAATCAGAGTGCCAGCGAATCACATGACCACCTAAGAGCTTCTGAATTTTTCAGCAAACATGGCGGCGTCTCCGGCAGTGGAGCGAAGAAAAAGACAGACGAGTTCCATCTTTTTATACCGGTATGTTGTTGATGTATTATTAGAAAACCAACAGACATCTATTTTTATGCGCTTAGATTGTAATTAAGACATCAATTTAATTTTTTTCAGCCAAGTTCTTCAGTAAACTGCTGTTCGCTAACCACCGCCCCATAGAGACTGAATGGGATTTAACTAACTAGCGGTGTTTTTTGCTAACATAGTTAGCTGAAAGTTATCGCTAGCTATGGAAGGATAACGTTAGCTCTCGTGGGCACCTCATGATTGTTTTTTTTTTGAGAGAAATGTAAGAGATTAAACGATTATGTTTTTGTGATGTCAGTTATTAGTTATGCCATGTGTGATTGAGGGTAGTAGGATTTTTAAAGAGATTGAAAGTGTACAGGGTTTTTTCTAGAAAAATTTAGTATGAGGGCGCTCACCATGGCGGGGGGGGGGGGGGGGGGGGGGGGGGGGGTTTGGTGCTGGTTGTCCGTTCCCGCCCGCCGTGCGAAGCCTTTGAAAAATTAAGACTACGATGGGACATTCTGAGGCTGTCTGAGAGGGAAATTGTAACAAATTGTTTGTCAACATTTAAAAAGAAAGAAGCAAATCATCTTCTGCCCCGGACAGTCTTTGGCTTTCTTCCGTTTCGTGCCGCGGGATGACATCTTTAAATGCCCAAGTGTCAACAAAAACAACTCACGAACTACTTCTGTCAAAAGCTCCCGCGCCGGTGGGTGAAAGGTCATTCAGTCTCGAGAAATCTCGCTCTACAAGTCAGCTGACCTCGTATGTAACCCATGTCAAATCTCGCGAGAGCAGCCGTGACAAGTAAAACATGGCGCCTCGGTCTGGAAAACGCCAATTCGGATTGTTTTTGCACCATCTGGCAGTGTATCTGCTATGATTGGAATATTTTTGGAGTAATTATAACGTATTTGATGATCAGACACATTGTCACATGGTGTTGCTGGGATGTTTTCATGGAGAAAAGATCGTTTTGAGAAAGATTGCATGCCGAGAGTAAGAGGGCGCAGCGCCCCTGTTCCCCGGTTTAGACGAAAGCCTGGAGTATTAACAGAATAATGTGGTTATTTTGACTTGTATGTTAAAATCATAGCAAATTATCTTTTGACCAGAGGATCTATTCAGTTTTGTTCCAGAAGTGATAACTTGTGTGAAATAAAGGCTGAAGACAAAAGTGACCGCTGCAGATGTTTCAGTGTCCATCTTTGCGGTGCCCGTCTCCCTGGCGATAGATTTGCTCTTAACTGGGGTGAGTTTCCCAAAAGCATCGTAGCACAAAGATCATTAAATGGTAAAGCGAGCATCACAATGAACACTCTCTCTCCTCATTAAGATGCTCTTAGTGTTGGGAGGCTTTTGGGAAACCCACCACAGATTGGTTGCTGCCAATTGTCTGTTGCCTTAATTAGGTGCCCTGCGTCTCACCTGGTTGCCTGTTGCTGGGCAACTTTTTGAGCAACGTTGCCCGTGCATCATCACCTTCACTGAGGTTTGAGGAAAATAAATTAACTCTTAAACCAACAGTTGAGAAAAAAATGTTCCCGTTATGATGCATGTTGCCATGGTAACACTGCTAAACAAACCAAACAGGCTAACGCTAGAAAATTAAACCCAAAGTTGCCCCAAACAAGTTCGAGAAAAAACATTTTTATTACTCCGCAATAAATTTGACTGAATCACTGGTCCTTAAAAACCTCAAACATTGTGGTCCATGGTAAAGCAGATATGCAGAACCATGGCCTCACTTTTCGTTTATAAATGCCTTGAGACCTCAAGAATGGCACAGGAATAGTTTTAAGCGTTAACAATAAATCTAAGAGTAATTTTTACGATTAAAGTGATTCATATACTGTAGGTAGCGGTCCGAGTGAATGACCTTGACATCTATGACGTCACAGCAGCAAGTCTATCGGTCTCATCGCCATTTCCGCTAGACTAAAACACAGAGCTGACTGCAACTCCGATCCTCCATTTTGAGCCAATTTATCACCACGCCACGTAGATGTGTTGCTGGCGGGTGCAGCAACACGACAGAAGGTGGATTTACGCTGCATTCATGGCCCAAGAATGTTCAAACTGCAAAGATTTGGACGCGTTTTGCGAGAAGTTCACGGTCATGTTGGGCGCCAATGAAGTGGTCTCTCGTCTGCTCTGCACATTTTACTGAAGACTCGTACGAGACCTCTGATCTGTTGAGGAGCGTTGGCTATAAGCCTGTATTGAAAGAGGGTGCAGTACCAGCAATTAAAAGAAAACTACAAGAAAAGGAAAGCAAGTTTAGTTGCACCAGTTCTCCCGAAGCGTGAGCCAAAGGTTGTTGCTAAAACCCGGAACGGGACATATTATCGCTCGGGCAGTGACCTCCCCGTGGTTGTTGCTAAAATCAATGACGTCCTGTCCCGTGTTTTAGTAATTGCGGAGTACTCAGCATGGAGAATGAGTGGACCAGCTGTCTGATTTCTCCGCTGGATGTGCTCGCCTCAGCAACAATATCTCGCTCTACATGGAAGAAGCGAATGAACGGAGAACTGAACAGACAACTAAAAAAGTCAGATTGTTTCAAAAACAAAATCAGCCACAAGGTCGGCCTTCAAGAAGCGAGAACGCAGACGGGTAAGCTCCGACTCTCATTTGGATACAAAACACCACGTTGTTTACCTGCATTTAGATTAATACGTGTAACTTGTATTGTGTTTAAGTAACCGGAATAAGATTATTTAATTTGCTTCAGAATGTGATTCTCAGTTCATCTGATTATTTAATTAGCCTTTTATGTTTTATCAGTGAAAATGCATGCATGTTGCATAAGTTATAACACCCATCCTGTTTTAATGAGAGTCAACCCACAATCAGTGAAGTCAAATCAATTTTAGTTGAGCGAGTCGGTAACGGTATTTCTTACTTTCACCATAAATGAGCAATTCCAGCGTTATGGACGTGACACTTGAACTCAAAATGGCAACAAATGACCCAGTGCATGTTTTATTGTCTCCCAGTATTTAAACAGGTGTTGCATATTTTAAGGCTGTACCATACTGGAGAAGTGATAGAACAAGAACAATTCCCATAGTACATCTAGGGCATGCCAGAAAACGCCAATAAAAGATGCGTTATGGATGTGACAGAAAAAGTATCACTTTTCTTGGGTGACTGTACATTTTTATCAAACTCTGTGAAATTGTAAACCTAATGTCGAAATGGAGATATCCGTTTGATAGAGGGGTCCAAGGTGAATATTAAAAAATCTTTGTTTAAAATATTTTGTATTTCATGCAGAGTTTCGGAAGGAAAAGTCAGCGTTATGGATGTGACGAAATTCCGTTATGGATGTGACGCGTCTGAAATAGACATGGCATATGTTTAGAAAATCAGCAATTTAACCACCATAACCCTTTGAAAAACTCTCTAAATATCAGCCAAAACTATCAAAGTTCTTAAATAATATTTAGGATGGCTATTGTTTTGCTGTTTTGTGGATTTTAGCATACATTTCTGTGGCTTGTGGCAATAATATAGAATTGTACATGATCAAAGTTGATTTTAGCTTGGGGTTTACATTATAAGAAAGAAAGACTGACAGTGACACATTAGGTTGGTTACAAATTGGTTCAACTTATTCACATCTGTAAAATACAGGCCTAGGTGATATCTCTGGGAGTGGTTTTGATGTATTACATGTTGCTTTATTTTTGCATGGTGAGGTTGACATTTACATGGAATTGCCCAAATGTTTATTTATATGACTTTGGTCTATAGCTGTAAAAGGCGTCGGCCTTAAAACCGGTTCCCGCTGTGACGTCACGCACTCAGGGCTGGCTGGCTCAGCGGGGCTCGAATGCCAACTTTGCGGTCGATTTTAACTCCTCAGAAATATATATATATATTTATTCCCATTTATGCAGCATACAAGAGTCAAGGATGGAGATGCTATCCACTCAAATTTATTTAAAAATAAAAGCTTCTGCATATCTGCTTTGACATCTTTCGCTGAAGCGCATATAACTGTCAGTGATTGCATTTAAAACCTTCTCTGTACAATAACCCCCCCCCCCAAAAAAAAAAAAAAAAATCACCATGTCCTACTCTTGCATCCAAACAGTTCTAGCTCCAAGCACAGTGGGAATTCTGGGAATTCCGACTACACAGACAGCCAAAGAGGAAATTCCATAAAGCTCTGGAAAACATGTGCTCGCAGCCCAATGAACACCTTGACACAGCTCCACTTCATACCCCAGTGTCTCCAGTTATTCCCCTTCACTGCCTCCTTTCTCTTCGTCCTCTCGGAGCTTTTAAGGGCCCTGCAATTACGGCAAAACAACAGGCAAAGCTGTGAAGGTGATCGTGAGAGCAGGAGAAGGGCAAATGTCACCCTGCTGAGCGGAGGGGGTGGACACAGACCCATTCGGAGAGCTTAGAAATAGATATCGGTCATTACGGACACCCACAGGCGCCGCATTCAGAAGTAAGTCATTCACAGCTGCAGCTTTCACATGGATGAGCTGGACTCGCTTGGCTGTGAGGAGGACGACAGAAACAAAAGGGCTTAAAATGTACCAGGTACCCTTTAAATATAGCGGAATAACGAGCCAAAATAAAACGAGAATACGCCAATCCTGGGGAAACGAGTCGCTTTGGAGACGCATTGCGCACACTGGAGCCAGAACACTAATTAACTAACTAATTAACCTCACTTTCCATCGAGATTAATTAAAAGTAATTAAGATTCTTTGCCTTCACTGGAGAAAAGAATTTGACTTGACCGTTTGCACTGCGTCCCAATAACACGGCCAAAAGTTTACGGACACCTTATGATCGCAACAATGACCATCTTCCTCAAACTGTATGGAATCAATTTTGTGCCAAAATGTTCATACAATACTTTGGAAATATCAAACAAAAACGACAAATCAAAATACACAAAAAGTCAATTTTTTTAGACTGCCAAACAAATAATTCGTGTAATCGTGCAAAATATCAGTCTATTACTCTTCAGAAACCTTTTATTTTTGTTCCGCGTCTTTCTCAGTTTTGTTTGACGTAATTTATTTTGGTTGCAATTCCAGCTCTCTCGTTTGCGCTCCCTGACTTTTTGCTTGCAGTTTTGGCACAAACTCCACGTGTGGGTGGGCTGTCCAGGAACACATTCCCATTGGCTAACTTGTGTTTGACTGACAGCTACGCTCAGCCATTCCCTACTCGGATTCTGGCGGACTGTTTGACGAGTGACCGATCCATTGACGGTAAACAAGGATGGAGTGGACTTCAGTGGCGACTATGATATTGAATAAATTCAACAAAGTGTAAATTCAATATCATAGTCGCCACTGAAGTCCACTCCATCCTTGTTTACCGTCAATGGATCGGTCACTCGTCAAACAGTCCGCCAGAATCCGAGTAGGGAATGGCTGAGTGTAGCTGTCAGTCAAACACAAATTAGCCAATGGGAATGCATTCCTGGACAGCCCACCCACACATGAAGTTTGTGCCAAAACTGCAAGCAAAAAGTCAGGGAGCGCAAACGAGAAAGCTGGAATTGCAACTAGGGATGTTAACCAATGACCGTTTGACCAGTGGTTGACCGAATCAACGTCAACCGGTTAATTTTTTTTTGGTTGTCGGTGAAAAAAAAAAATCAATCGTTTTGAAGCTGCGATTTTGGAGCGGAGAACCTGGAATTCTGTGTTGTAAACACTTGGGGCGTGCCATGCGGTGTAAGGACAACAGCTGACAAATCAGAAACACCCATTCAGTCATGTCCCGCCCTCCCACTGCCACTCGGCGAAAGAAAAAAGGTGTAGACACAGGCTTTTTAGCTTACAAATTACTATTCTGTTTTTTTTTTTTTTTTAATTATTATTAGAAGGCAGATGGAGTTTAGTCCTGCCTTGGCCAGTGCATTCTGAAAGTATGTTTCGGTCTGTAGCCAACAATGCATGTTATTACAGATCATCTCTCTCCACACAAACTAAAGGCGCAGATGCCGACTTTTTCACGGCTTTTTCATGGACTGTAACGGCATTTGCTTATGTAGTAATTTTAATACAGAATTTACTCTGATTATTCAGACACTCCAACGCCCCCCCTAAAAAAATCGGATCTGCATGAGCCATGAAAAAGGCACGCCGTTTGCATCCCTGTTTAAACTCATAGGTTAACCGACTTTAACCGGCTAATGAGGCTCGGTCAAGATTTTTTTTAAGTTTTCATCCCTAATCGCAACCAAAATAAATTGCATCAAACAAAACTGAGAAAGACGCGGAACAAAAATAAAAGGTTTCTGAAGAGTAATAGACTGAGATTTTGCACGATTACACGAATAATTTGTTTACCAGTCTAAAAAAATTGACTTTTTTTGTATTTTGATTTGTCGTTTTTGTTCGATATTTCAAAAGTATTTGTATGAACATTTTGGCACAAAATTGATTCCATAAAACTGTTGCCACACATTCGGAAGCACATAATTGGACAGAATGTCTTCATATGCTGCAGCATGACAATTTCCCCTTCACGGGAACCAAGAAGCCCAACCCTGTTCCGGCACGACAATGCTCCTGTGCACAAAGCGAGCTCCATTAACGCGTGGTGTGTTAAGATCGGAGTGGAAGAACTTGTGTCCTGCACAGAACACCGACTGCACCCCAGACCTCCTTACACATCACGGTCTGATCTCGCTCATGCTCTTATAGCTGAATGGACGACAACTCTGACAGCCACGCCCCAAATTCGAGTGGAAAGCCTTTCCAGAACAGAACAGAAGAGAAGAGAAGAAAAGAAAAGAAAAAGTGGAGCTTATTATAGCAGCCAAGTGGGGAATGAATCCTGAATTGGATGACCAACAAGAACATTCAAGTGTGACAGTCAGGGCCATATAGTGCAGCTACTGTGTTATATTTAGTGATTTTGTAAATGATGGAATACTAACGATGAAGTATTTTC
>NC_083589.1:27647275-27702275 GCF_027579695.1 Neoarius graeffei | reverse complement strand
CAGACAAAGAAAGGCAGACAAGGACAGGCAGAGAGAGAGAGAGAGAGAGAGAGAGAGAGAGAGAGAGAGAGATATTGGTTCTGGCTCCAATCTGATGCCGATTTGAAATTATGGCCACAGGAGAGTCAGAGTGTGCTGAGTGTTTAACAGTCCACCGATAAGCTGGGCCATGTAATAAACGGATTTACACACACACACACACACGAGAGATAGGAGCTACTGGGAGTTTCATTGTAGAGGAATGCGGAGTGGTGAGGAGGCTGAATATAGCAGCTGTATAACTCTGGACACGAGACTCAGAAATAAACCCACTCTCTATCCCGGGGGTTGTTTACAGCAGCAGCGTGGACATTTTCTCAGAGATCACCGTCCGCCGCTTCATCACGCTTCCCTCACACTTAATCCTCACACTCCGGCGGGGAATCATGCCCAAGTTTTACGCTTAAATGAAGGGCTTGAGCTCTTAGCTCCATGTTAGAGACCGGTTTCTCAACTTATAGCCACTTAATTATTTTGGGCAAAAACATGCCGGCGTGTCACGGTGTCTCAGAGCGTTCACTGGAGTTAGTGGGGTCGTGAACTAGCACATCTCACCAACCGGTGCTTTGAGAGGTTGTGTTAGAGGAAAGACAACACGAATGAAGAAAAACCTGGCAGGATTGGGAAGGAAAAATAGATAATCGTAGTTCTAGGGGAAAAACAAAAGAATTCACCGGTGAGACATAGCTGAAGGAAAACAAGAGCACCACGTTTACAGATTTTCAGAAATAAAAAAAATTTAAAGAAAACTTTGAATGGTTAAGTACTGACTGAGCCGAGATGCGTGCGGAGGTCTTGCAGCTCGGCTGGTCAAAGCCCAGCGAGGGAAGTGAAATCCTCGGCCGTATGGAGGCAGTAAAAGCGGAGAGCAGAAGAATGAACATGTTTTATTACCCTGAGGGATTGTACTGTAAAGGAAATGCCACACTAAGCCAACTAGGAGGAAAAACATCAGCGCTACATGACCGACATGTCTGGATACGATTGTAGGAGCAGAATAACAAAAATATTCTCATTTATTACAGCAGTGTAAGAAAAGGCACAGCGTTAACAGTATTTACACAGGCAGAGTCGTTTCCACTGGTGTCAGCCAAGTGATTCACAGCCTCGACACAAAACTCTTAATGGCAATAACACGGGCGTGTCCTGCGTGTGTGTGTGTGGGGCGTCGCTCCCAGGAGGAGGGTTCGCTGTAATCAGCAGCGCCTCAGAGCAGCGAACACGCTTTTCCCACACAAGTCTGTTGCAACAGTTTTGAGATGTGAGCTCCAGGTACGGAGCGTCAGAACACGTCGCCGCTGTTCCACTCCTCACGGGGGTAAATTACTCCCACAGGCTGAGCGTTCCTCTCCCACAGCGATACGCCTGCAGTAACGCGACTCGACAGCTTCGTTTCACCGTGGGCTTCGGTTAAACCTGTTCTTTGCAGCTCAGACGTCCCAAAAGAACCGTTTCAGCTTTTCTCAGACACAATCAAGTTAGAAATTCACGTCGCTCAGTTGAAACAGCAGTCAAATACCCTGAAAAATTTCCCCAGAGATCAATAAAGTGCTCATCTATTCATCTACAGCTTACAGTCTCCGTGTGTTCGACGTCCTTTATATCCCAACTTAAGGCCAATTTATGCCGACCTCGCAGATGGTGTCTGCGTAGCCCCCCCCCCTTCGCAGACGCTCTGCGCGCACCTCCCAAAAATTGTAACCACCGCAGAAGCCTCGCAGACAGTGTCGCAGACAAGAGGGCTCTGATTGGTCCACTCTACATCCGCTGTACACGCACTTCCGCTTCCCTACTTTCCCGGTTTGTTTTGTTTTCACGACCGCCATTTTTAAAAACACGAGCGAAGATGGAGCAGCACGAAGAGCGGTTGATCGAGGAAGTGAGGAAGTACGTACATCTATACGACTCCAGTTCTAGTCATTATAAGTAACCGGAGGATAAACACTCCACTAACCACACCCACCAACTACTCCTAGCGACTTCGCGCCCCTTTGCGTTGTGGCGGTGAATAACATCGCGCACGCCTATTACTCCCCGCTCAACGATAAATTACAACTGTCTGCGAAAAGCTATCTGCGAAAGCCTTGTCGCAAGAGCATGCAGAGGCCCTTACTCTATCCACATTCACTGGATATGAGCAATCGTGTGCTCTGATTGGCTACAATACTACTACAATATCAGCTCATATACCACAAGTAGAGGAAAAACAAAAATGGCAGAGTGTGTTGCTCATCCAACCGAGGACGAAATAAAAACCTACTCGAAACCCCCCCCCCAAAAAAAGCAACAAAATATGGAATAAAAAGTATTTGATGGTCAGAACGTAATTTATTTTTTCAAGAATTATTATTATAGCAGCATTTTTCACTGTCATTTTGCCAGCCTGTTTACATTCTAAGCGGAAATTATTTTGTCGGACATTTTGGATCAAGTTTTTATTAGGGCTGTGCTCACAGCTCGCGATACTCGATCATGCACGATTTTCGGGGGTACGATACGATATCATTTACTCACTTGAAAATCCCATAGATGACATATTTCATGCATATCTCCCGGTTCTGTTAGCCTGGCAAGCCAGACTAAATGTGAATATTTAGTCTGGTTTCGCTCGTAGACATTTCTGAAGGGTGTGGGAGGAACAACCCGCTGTCTTTCAAACTGTCTCTGTGCGTATAGGCCAACGCTCTGACCAATCAGCGCAACACTGACTGTGACGTAGTCAGAGCGACAGAAAGCAGTGGGGGAGGCCTTGAAATAAATAATTTTTCAAAATGCGTATTAATTAATTAACAGGTTCTAGATATTAAGAAGTTTGGAGATAATGACCACAAGTTTGGAGTCTGTACCACATACTTAGCATACACTCTTTTTTTCCCAAGTGTTTGCTTAAACTGTTTTTGAGAGTTTTTATTTAGTGGTGTTTGGTGAAATAATTTCCCTTAAATTTAAAATAACGGGAAAATAAGAAACAATCAAAAAGTAATGTTTCAAAGCTGTTTATTAATTCTTCGTACTGCACAAACTAGCCCCATCCTTTTGGCTACGAGCGGAGCCAGCTGGTAGATCAGACTTTTGCCATAGCCGGTTGGTAAAACAGCGAAAACGTCCTTCTTGAAAAGGAATGAGCGGAGAGCCTCTTCCTGCTCATGTTTCAACGAAAACTCCAAGTCTAATTCTTCTAAAACTGATTCCAAAGCAGAGTCAAACGCGCGCTGTTCACTAGCCGTAGCCATCTTTCCTGTTGTGCTTTCTCCAGCGTCGCGCAGCCTTGTCGTCACTCCTGCAAAAGCCCGCCCAAAGAATCCAAACAAAAACCTTGCGTTGTGATTGGCGGGCACGATTTGATGCCCGGGGTGTTTTTGTTGATATGGTGCGAGGTTAGACCCACTCGTAGGCAAAAATATTTTTGGCCGCTAGGCGGGTGGGTCTAGTTTACTAGGCTACGGTTCTGTAGCAGGTTGTCATCAATTTTCACTTGATTTAAAGCAGGTTTCATGCCAGAAATCGACGGAAATTCATGCTTGCAACCTGTTCCAACCAAAAACATTTTTATTTACAAATGGCGCTTCCAGTTACTCAGGGCATGCGCACTAGAAATGAGCCTTTTTTTCCATCCAAACTACTTTTTGAAACCCTCATTCTGATTGGCTGGTGTATTATAAGCCAGCCAATCTGAATCAGTGTCTTAAGGCAGCAGCATGCCGTAATGGCTGTTTGTTGTCTAATTAGTATCCAATATCTCGGTCATTTGTGCCTTTATTGTCTGACTTTTGTTATTGAAACACAACAGATGACGAAGTAGAGAACATCTTTAGACATTTGCTGACTCAAATCTGAAGTTTGCTTAGATAACATCAACTGGAAGTGGCTCAATCGGTATGTTATCAGTAGATTAAGTTTCAATGCGCTCTGCTACAGACGCTGCAAGCCGCTAATTACGTCCCCCATGTCTCCATGGCCTCGTCTCGAGACTCATCGATTGAATAATTTTAGCGCCAAACGTATTCGCGTCCTCTGCTTACAATACATTAAAGACATTGTTTAACTCAATATATCGCGATATATACGGTACGATATCGTGAACAACTGATGGCAAACGAGCACAGCCCTAGTTTTTATCGAATTTGCAAAAAAAAAAAAGTTCCATTTCTCAAAATCCAGTGAACGTGGATAGAATAAAACCGTTATTCTACTCAATCTCGCCGTACACGGCTTATAGACAGCTCAGTGCTACGCACCTCGTCGGCTATCAGCTCGTGTACGACTCGATTTCATGGAATAACTTGGACATTCGCTCAAGTCACAGACTGTCCCCGTCTCTCGCTATTGAGGAAACTGCACGGTCTGCTTTAGGAACACCCAGCATCTGTCTACCAACACACCTTCAACCACCGATCAACACCTTTGCAACCACATAGCAACACCTTAGTAACACCCCAGCCTTGTAGCCACTTAACACCTCAGCTTAGCAATCCCCCAGCCTAACACCATAGCAACCACCCAGCAACACTTAACACCCCAGCCTAGCAACCACCTAGCAACCGTTGCAACCACCCCAGCCTATCAACCACCTTGCAACCACTTAACACCCCAGCCTATCAACCACCTCCTGTCCCTGTTTGTCTACCTCTCCCTGTTGTGCACTCTGTCTCTGTTCAAAATAAATTCATGTTTCTGCCTTGTTGCCTCGCTGCCTTAAACAGGTGTCTTATAAGGCAGGACTCTCGACTGAAGATCTCAGGACATTTGTTTCAAATGCCCTTTTAAGATAGCATTTAGGGTAACGTGTAACATCAGGACGCCATGTAACTAAACCAAAGGGTTAGCCAGTTAGCTCAGCCTCTCTCAACCGGGGTGCCGTCAAAAAATAATATATTCTAACATTGAAATAAATAAAATGAATTAAAATTCCAGAAAACGATAGTTATACTAATGCAGATCATCGCTGCCTCATGCATCATCAAAATTTGTCTCACGGCCCCCTTTCCCATGTCACAACGTCACTGCCGGGGTCAGCATATGGTCAGCGTGACTGCGTATATTTTATATGGGGCTGCCTTGAGAATTTGCATACTTCTGAAGGGTGCCGTGACTGAAAAAAGGTTGAGACACGCCAAGTTAGCTAACAGACACCTCACTGATCAGATAAGCAAATTAATTTGGTTACAGTCATGGGGGTTATAAGATAGTATCACGTTTCTCTGAAAAATGTCAAATCTAATGCCGCTTTTCCACTACCAACGCGGCTGAGTTGGGCTGAGCCGTGCCGTGCTGAGTCGGGCTGAGTCGAGTTGAGTGGGGCTGTTGGAGTTGCATTTCGACTACAACCGGGCTGAACCGTGCTGGCTGGAAGTGGGTGGACACATTGGGTGGAGTTAGCGAAAGTGGGTGGACGTCACGTGATGTCGTTAGGCGGCGCAAACAGTGACATCAGTGATCTTTTAAGCGGTAGTCTCACGACCCGGATAGTAAACAATAAACATGGAGGACATGGAGTCGTTAGTGTTGCTGGTCTTGGTGCTGTGGCTTGTTGTCACCGACAACGCCAACAGATACTGGCAAGAGCGTATAGATGAGGCGAGGCGCATAAGGCTTCAGAAATTCTCGTAATTCGTAATTCTTCTTCTTCCAGGTTTACGGTGTTTACAGATCCCAGCGTGCTCGTGGGGCGTGTGTGGGCGTGTGAGGACACTCCTCTTCACCAATCAGTGCACAGGGGAGTGTCTGCTCACGCCCCTAGCCCCACTCGGCTCGGTTTGGCTCGCTTCAGCCCCACTCCAAAACCGTGTGAGTTTTGGGTGCTAAGCAGGGCTGAAGTGAGCTGAGTCATGCTGCTCTAAGGTATTCGAAACGCGAGCTGTGTCAGGCTGAAGTGAGCTGAAAAAGGGAAGTGGAAAAGGGCCATAAGTGAAAATAAAGACCCAGAAACTTCCATATATTTAAATCACTTTTCTGTGAAGTTCCGTCCACCATTCCCCCCCTCAAAAAAAAAAAAAAAAAAAAAACTGCCGCTTGAAGGAGCTGCCGCACAGGTTTATGGGTAACAGGCTGCACTGACAGTACATCAACGCTTCCTTCAACTGGGGGCAGTACGAAGGCATGTTAGAAGACCAGAAACGAGAAACTGATAAGTTTCAAATGGGCCTTGATACCTCGCTGTTTGGTGAGACATCCTCCTGAGGCAGCACTGTCTCCGTTCTGAACACACCCCATGCGTCGCTCATTGTCTTTTGATCTCGGACACATTTTTATCTCGGTGCCTGCCTGTCTCGAGGTCTCTGTCTGTCGAACACACTCTCTCGGTCTCTTTATCTCCCTCTGTGTCTCTCGGTGCCCGTCAATTCAATTTCTATCTCCAGCAGATTTCCTGGCATTAACTGTAGTTCTGCACTGTTGCCTAAGTACAGTGTGGGAAATACCGAATTTTAAGCAGAACGTCACAGGACAGACAAGTCTGAAACGTCTGCCTGTCCAAATGACGGGTCAAAGGGGGTCCGGGGCCAGCCTTAGGGCCTGGGAAGCTGAAGGGCTTTAGATTACTGCAGATGGCTTCTCTGCTATTTCCAGGCACATTTTTGTGATCTTCAAAAGCTATATATTACACTCGACATTAATTGCTAATTACAGTACAAATGGAATATAGTTTCCAAGAAAATGTCAGAAGATTCAAGAAAAACATGCTTAAAGTTCTACGCAAGAAAACAGTAGCAGGCACAGGTCAGTTCTATGTCTAGAAAAAAGTATGGGGGGCCGAGGATGTTCCAGTTAGTTACAACTTACTGGTCCTCATACAGTATATAGGTACTAGAATAACACTCATGAAAGATTGTCTTAACAATGACTATTAGGAATTTAAAGGTACACTGCCTTTCAGATTTTAAGTGCAGGTCATGAAAAAAAGAATTTTCCCGACACCCAATTATTTTTGTTTAGTGGACCGAAAGCTACCGAATTCGAAATCGCAGACTTCCAATTTTATTAGTTTTTTTAAAATGGAACGATTAATGAATTTAAGGCCACATGGCCCTAAATTCTGTTATTTTTTCCTGCTTCACCATGACCCAATTCAAGATACATCATGCATCACGTGGTGGGCTCACGCAAGGCATTGTGGGATACAAATTTGAAACAGGAGAGAAAAATGGAGGACGCGAGTGTGCGAATGAAACATGAAAGACCGACTACAGTAACGGAAAGCGAGAAAAGACGTTGTGATGGAAAGGAAACGCAGGACCAAACTCAAATATCGGCGGTCAGCGAGCGCCTCGGTGCGATCAGCTGTTCGCTTAGCTGCCAACAATGATTAGCAGTTTGGCACTTAATATAATATTGTACTGCAAAGTTTCATGTCAACTGAACTCTTAATCAACTGACTGGATCAAATCAGATACGGTCAACCCTAAAACACGAGTTCAACTGCATCGTGCAATAAAAACAACAGTGAATACTGAGTGTATTATTATTATTATTATTATTATAGTCTTTAGTGTGCCACTCGGGGAGAGGGAGGTGCCTGTAAATTCTGGCAGGGCTGCGACCTTCAGTGGCGGAGTTATGAATTTTTAAAGGCTGGTTCAAGACAGGGCTCATTAAATTTTTGGGTTTCAGGGCGAATAACGGGCGGAGACGGGGTCGTATCAGGCCGTGCCTGGGCTGGTTTGAAAGGGCTCGGGAAGAGGGCGGTGCCTGTAAATTTTGGCAGGGCTACGACCTTCGGTGGCCGAGTTATGAATTTTTAAAGTCGTGCCCGCGGGGCCCCTGTTCCACAGCCCGTGTTATGACAACGTATTCGCCCAGTGTAACATTTGGAAGAAAATTGGAAGCCGTCCGGTCCGATGCTTTTGAAATACAGACGGACAAACACGAAAACTACCCATCAATCTCCGCTGGCCCGGCCTCATTTCCCACACTGAAGTAGGACAAGGAAACAAGAAGCAACAACGATCGTACTTGAGAAAGTACACACGTGAGCCATGCACATCCACACTACAGTAAATCTCGAACCCGAGAGGACGGGATGAAACGTTCACATGTTGAAGTGAGCCGAGCAAAAGAAATAAAGAGGGAGCTTAACCCTAGTGCTATGTGTATAAAACAAAGATTTTCTCCAGCACTAAAAATAAACACAGTTTCCCGTTAGCATCACGGCCTACTGTAAGTAAGTAGGTTTTTTTTTTTTAAGAAGATTGTTGGTTTGTGGTTTGACCATAGTTCATCTGAATCATAAGTTAGATTTGATCTCATGTTTTTTTCCCTCAATCTTTGGCATGCGAGCTTGAAACAGGGCCTGAAAGCACAAGGCTCACACTGAACACGAGAGCTGGCAACACTATACACACCGTGACGCCTGCGTAAACTCTCACTCTTTCCACTCGCTTTTGTTCAAAAAAAAAATCAGTGGCTTTTTAAATACTGGGATCACACACACACACACACGTAGAGAGAGACACACACAGAGGCAGGCAAGGAGAGAGAGAGACACACACACAGAGGCAGGCAAGGAGAGAGAGAGAGAGAGAGAGAGAGAGAGAGAGAGAGAGAGAGAGAGACACACACAGAGGCAGGCAAGGAGAGAGAGAGACACACACACAGAGGCAGGCAAGGAGAGAGAGAGAGAGAGAGAGAGAGAGAGACACACAGAGGCAGGCAAGGAGAGAGAGACACACAGAGGCAGGCAAGGAGAGAGAGACACACACAGAGGCAGGCAAGGAGAGAGACACACACACAGGCAGGCAAGGAGAGAGAGAGACACACACACAGGCAGGCAAGGAGAGAGAGAGACACACACACAGGCAGGCAAGGAGAGAGAGAGAGAGAGAGAGACACACACACAGAGGCAGGCAAGGAGAGAGAGAGAGAGACACACAGAGGCAGGCAAGGAGAGAGAGAGAGAGAGAGAGAGAGAGAGAGCGAGACACACAGAGGCAGGCAAGGAGAGAGAGAGAGAGAGAGAGCGAGACACACAGAGGCAGGCAAGGAGAGAGAGAGAGAGAGAGCGAGACACACAGAGGCAGGCAAGGAGAGAGAGAGAGAGCGAGACACACAGAGGCAGGCAAGGAGAGAGAGAGAGAGCGAGACACACAGAGGCAGGCAAGGAGAGAGAGAGAGCGAGACACACAGAGGCAGGCAAGGAGGAGAGAGAGCGCGAGAGACACAGAGGCAGGCAAGGAGAGAGAGAGCGCGAGAGACACAGAGGCAGGCAAGGAGAGAGAGAGCGCGAGACACACAGAGGCAGGCAAGGAGAGAGAGAGCGAGACACACACAGAGGCAGGCAAGGAGAGAGAGAGCGCGAGAGACACAGAGGCAGGCAAGGAGAGAGAGAGCGCGAGAGACACAGAGGCAGGCAAGGAGAGAGAGAGCGCGAGACACACAGAGGCAGGCAAGGAGAGAGAGAGCGAGACACACACAGAGGCAGGCAAGGAGAGAGAGAGCGAGACACACACAGAGGCAGGCAAGGAGAGAGAGAGAGAGACACACACACAGAGGCAGGCAAGGAGAGAGAGAGAGAGACACACAGAGGCAGGCAAGGAGAGAGAGAGAGAGAGAGAGAGAGAGAGAGAGCGAGACACACACACAGGCAGGCAAGGAGAGAGAGAGACACACACACAGAGGCAGGCAAGGAGAGAGAGAGAGAGAGACACACAGAGGCAGGCAAGGAGAGAGAGAGAGAGCGAGACACACAGAGGCAGGCAAGGAGAGAGAGAGAGAGCGAGACACAGAGGCAGGCAAGGAGAGAGAGAGAGAGCGAGACACACAGAGGCAGGCAAGGAGAGAGAGAGAGAGCGAGACACACAGAGGCAGGCAAGGAGAGAGAGAGAGAGCGAGACACACAGGCAGGCAAGGAGAGAGAGAGAGAGCGAGACACACAGAGGCAGGCAAGGAGAGAGAGAGCGCGAGAGACACAGAGGCAGGCAAGGAGAGAGAGAGCGCGAGAGACACAGAGGCAGGCAAGGAGAGAGAGAGCGCGAGACACACAGAGGCAGGCAAGGAGAGAGAGAGCGAGACACACAGAGGCAGGCAAGGAGAGAGAGAGCGCGAGAGACACAGAGGCAGGCAAGGAGAGAGAGAGCGCGAGAGACACAGAGGCAGGCAAGGAGAGAGAGAGCGCGAGACACACAAAGGCAGGCAAGGAGAGAGAGCGCGAGACACACACAGAGGCAGGCAAGGAGAGAGAGAGCGAGACACACACAGAGGCAGGCAAGGAGAGAGAGAGCGAGACACACACAGAGGCAGGCAAGGAGAGAGAGAGCGAGACACACACAGAGGCAGGCAAGGAGAGAGAGAGCGAGACACACACAGAGGCAGGCAAGGAGAGAGAGAGCGAGACACACACAGAGGCAGGCAAGGAGAGAGAGAGCGAGACACACACAGAGGCAGGCAAGGAGAGAGAGAGCGAGACACACACAGAGGCAGGCAAGGAGAGAGAGAGCGAGACACACACAGAGGCAGGCAAGGAGAGAGAGAGCGAGACACACACAGAGGCAGGCAAGGAGAGAGAGAGCGAGACACACACAGAGGCAGGCAAGGAGAGAGAGAGCGAGACACACACAGAGGCAGGCAAGGAGAGAGAGAGCGAGACACACACAGAGGCAGGCAAGGAGAGAGAGAGCGAGACACACACAGAGGCAGGCAAGGAGAGAGAGAGCGAGACACACACAGAGGCAGGCAAGGAGAGAGAGAGCGAGACACACACAGAGGCAGGCAAGGAGAGAGAGAGCGAGACACACACAGAGGCAGGCAAGGAGAGAGAGAGCGAGACACACACAGAGGCAGGCAAGGAGAGAGAGAGCGAGACACACACAGAGGCAGGCAAGGAGAGAGAGAGCGAGACACACACAGAGGCAGGCAAGGAGAGAGAGAGCGAGACACACACAGAGGCAGGCAAGGAGAGAGAGAGCGAGACACACACAGAGGCAGGCAAGGAGAGAGAGAGCGAGACACACACAGAGGCAGGCAAGGAGAGAGAGAGCGAGACACACACAGAGGCAGGCAAGGAGAGAGAGAGCGAGACACACACAGAGGCAGGCAAGGAGAGAGAGAGCGAGACACACACACAGGCAGGCAAGGAGAGAGAGAGCGAGACACACACAGAGGCAGGCAAGGAGAGAGCGAGACACACACAGAGGCAGGCAAGGAGAGAGCGAGACACACAGAGGCAGGCAAGGAGAGAGCGAGACACACAGAGGCAGGCAAGGAGAGAGCGAGACACACACAGAGGCAGGCAAGGAGAGAGCGAGACACACACAGAGGCAGGCAAGGAGAGAGCGAGACACACACACAGGCAGGCAAGGAGAGAGCGAGACACACACACAGGCAGGCAAGGAGAGAGCGAGACACAGAGGCAGGCAAGGAGAGAGCGAGACACAGAGGCAGGCAAGGAGAGAGCGAGACACAGAGGCAGGCAAGGAGAGAGCGAGACACAGAGGCAGGCAAGGAGAGAGCGAGACACAGAGGCAGGCAAGGAGAGAGACACACAGAGGCAGGCAAGGAGAGAGACACACACAGAGGCAGGCAAGGAGAGAGACACACACAGAGGCAGGCAAGGAGAGAGAGAGAGAGACACAGGCAGGCAAGGAGAGAGAGACACACAGGCAGATAGAGAGAGGCACACAGGCAGGCAAGTAGAGAGAGAGACACACACACAAGCAGGCAAGTAGAGAGAGACACACACACAAGCAGGCAAGTAGAGAGAGACACACACACAGGCAGGCAAGTAGAGAGAGACACACACACACAGGCAGGCAAGTAGAGAGAGACACACACACACAAGCAGGCAAGTAGAGAGAGACACACACACAGGCAGGCAAGTAGAGAGAGACACACACACAGGCAGGCAAGTAGAGAGAGACACACACACAGGCAGGCAAGTAGAGAGAGACACACACACAGGCAGGCAAGTAGAGAGAGACACACACACAGGCAGGCAAGTAGAGAGAGACACACACACAGGCAGGCAAGTAGAGAGAGACACACACACAGGCAGGCAAGTAGAGAGAGACACACACACAGGCAGGCAAGTAGAGAGAGACACACACACAGGCAGGCAAGTAGAGAGAGACACACACACAGGCAGGCAAGTAGAGAGAGACACACACACAGGCAGGCAAGTAGAGAGAGACACACACACAGGCAGGCAAGTAGAGAGAGACACACACACAGGCAGGCAAGTAGAGAGAGACACACACACAGGCAGGCAAGTAGAGAGAGACACACACACAGGCAGGCAAGTAGAGAGAGACACACACACAGGCAGGCAAGTAGAGAGAGACACACACACAGGCAGGCAAGTAGAGAGAGACACACAGGCAGGCAGGCAAGTAGAGAGAGACACACAGGCAGGCAGGCAAGTAGAGAGAGACACACAGGCAGGCAGGCAGGCAGAAGGCAGGAAATGAAACCCAGATGTGGAGTTAAGTATGCAGACTTGTACACAGGCACGCAGTGTCAGAAAAACAATGCCATCGTGTTAATGCTGATCAGGACATGAAAATGACTTCAGCCCTCACTAATCACTTACGTCTTTCAAACACTTTTGCGCACACACACACACACAGATCAGAATTAATACAGTGGTGAGTAAGCAAATGTGTTCTTCAAGGCAATGTCCAATCAAAACAGTCCATAATGAGCAAACACTGAATATCCCCAAAATTCCACTGATTGGTGGGAGGGGGGTGGGAGGGGGGCAGAAGAGTAGGAGTACACGCACATACTCCTACTCTTCCTTTCGGTTTCCCGATTTTCTCCAACTCTCCGATTCTTTTAAGCTGAGCCCAGAGGTAAACCTGAAACCCTGTGAAAACATGAGCAACAGCAAAACGGCAAGTACACCGACATCACGATTCTCCTCTAACAAGCACAACATGTCACCCCACACACACACACACACACACACACACACACGTTTCCCTCAGGTTTTTTCGAGTAAAGGGCCAGCAGGACAGGGAAGCCCTGTTAGGAAAAACTACGGTACTGTGTGAAAGGCTTTAAAAAAAAAAAAAAAAAAAACTACTACTAATATTATATATAATAAAACAGCAAAAAAAGGTCCCTCTCACACCAGAACCTGGTCTTCCCAGGCAGTCTCCTGTCCCAGTACTAACCAACTCTGAGGCGTATGGGTGCGGCACCAATCTGTGTTTCGATAGCCCTCGGCCTCTCGCCTATACAGCGAGGGTTACGGGGGGAGTCCTCTAGTAACTACGAGAGTTTGACTTCCCCACTCACATCTGTATTGCAGCGTGCCTTGCCAGATGGTAGTAGGTACCATTTTTATGATGGTCTTTGGTACGACCCGACCACAAATAGAACTCATGATCTCCCAGTCAAGAGGCAGACACGCTAACCACTAGGCCAACTCGCGGTAATATAAACAGCAGTAAGCCATAATAAATGAAACAAATGCAACATTTGGTGCGAGATGAAATTCCCTTTACTTTATTAAAAAAAAAAGTCAGTCTGAGGTCCAGTGAGTGCAGTTTTATGTGGAAATGAGCTGTAGGTTTTACTGAGCGTCTTCCAGAATCAGCCACAGTTCTTCTGGATACTTTGACCGTCACACTCGCGTCTTCATTTCGCACCAAAACCCAGCAGCCTTCGTTACGTTTTCTTTTTTAATCTGAAAAGTGCTCTCTTATGGAACACGCCGCTCAGAGACAAACAGATCGATAGAATCGGATAGAAACCGATTCCCAACATCATGATCATCACCCAGCTCTCATTAGAGCTTAAACAAAAGCCTGTATTAAAATCACTGCAGGGGAACTTTAGACTGCTAATCCGACCTGAACACACACACACGTTCTGCTATAAATTCCACCCATTGTGCGTTCGTTCCTGATGTCTGAGCACATTGTTAGATTCAGCCGATAAATATGGTTTTAGTCATCATGTGAAAGTTCTTCAAGGTCAAGGTAACAGGTTCTCACCGGAGCCTTGGTCCACAATCACAACCAGTTGTGAATTCCCCTAATGTTTAACCAACAAGAAAATTCCTATACACACACACACACACACACACAGCAACATAGCTATAGTTAATATTTCATTTGGAAAATCCCTTTACTTCCTCAGTTATAACGAAGGTCAACATTAGTTGAGTTCCAGTGATTAGCATGAACAATAAAGCTCTGTGGGAACTAATGACCCTCTGGTTTCCGTTATGGATTTCAAATTTCTGTAGAAATCCAGAGCGGCTCATATATATATATATATATATATATATATATATATATATATATATATATATATATATCTATCATATCAGCTGCCTAAGCATTAACCACACCTGAAATCAGAATCAGTCTTTCAGAGCTCTTTAAACCCGTCCTTTATGCCGCTTTTCCACTACCAACGTGGCTGAGTTGGGCTGAGCGGTGCCATGTCGAGCTGTTGGAGTTGCATTTCGACTACAACCGCGCTGAACCGTGCTGGCTGGAAGTGAGTGGACACATTGGGTGGAGTTAGCGAAAGTGGGTGGACGTCACGTGATGTCGTTAGGCGGCGCAAACAGTGACATCAGTGACCTTTTAAGCGGTAGTCTAACGACCCGGATAGTAAACAATAAACATGGAGGACATGGAGTCGTTAGTGTTGCTGGTCTTGGTTCTGTGGCTTGTTGTCACCGACAACGCCAACAGATACTGGCAAGAGTGTATAGATGAGGCGAGGCGCATAAGGCTTCAGAAATTCTCGTAATTCGTAATTATTCTTCTTCCGGGTTTACGGTGTTTACAGATCCCAGCATGCTCGCGGGGCGTGTGTGGGCATGTGAGGACACTCCTCCTCACCAATCAGTGCACAGGGGAGTGTCTCCGGACCCATGGCACGGCGCCCCATCCACCCGAGCCACGACGCGCCCTGGCGCGGGAGCTTTTGACAGAAGTAGTTCGCAAGTTGTTTTTGTTGACACTTGGGCATTTAAAAGATGTCATCCCGCGGCACGAAACGGAAGAAAGCCAAAGACTGTCCGGGGCAGAAGAAGACGACTTCTTTCTTTTTCAATGTTGACAGACAATTTGTTACAATTTCCCTCTCAGATAGCCTCAATGTCCCATTGGAGCATTTTTCAAAGGCTTTGGACGGCGGGGGGGGACAACCGGCACCATCTCCCCCCCCCCGCTTCGCTCCCTCGCCATGGTGAGCGCCCTCATACTAAATTTTTCTAGAAAAAACCCTGTATCCCGTCGCAAAGAGCAACTTTCTGAAGGTATCTTGACTGTGTATAGAGAGCGTGCACGTGACGTCACGAGGCCATGTGACATTTGTTTATCTGCCATCTTGGACGGCATGGCCGCGCATAGAACTTAGACGAACCCGTTCTAATTATCAAGTGTGTGGGAGTAGATCTTTCGAGCATGGTTATATCTTGTTCAGCATTTGGTTGTACCAATAGACAGGGCCAAAAGGAGGGCCTGTCATTTTATAGATTCCCCGCAGACGAGGAGAGACGCGCTAAATGGGTGTCCGCTGTGCGAAGAGAAAACTGGTAACCCAGTTCTACCAGCCGAATTTGTAGTGAACGCTTCATATCAGGTAGGTGTAATCTTCTAACTCAATACTCCTAGTACATCTGTTAAGTTGATTTTCGGATTGAATGATAACTGCATAGTCGGCGATTTGTGATTTTTTTTCAGACAAAAACATACATATTTACAACCCTGTCATTATCTGGCACTGAGTTTAGATTTCGAACATTCTTACGATAAAACGTCCTGCATAGTCTCTTTATGATAAACGTCTTAATGCCACTTACCCGTGAGGTTATCAAGTAGACATTCTTCTTCGGGACCTTCCAGAGGTATAGTTGGGATACCCATCCCGCAACAAAATATTTATAAGCTTCCAGGCTCTTGTAAGCTTTGAGGGCTTTGCCAGTGTAACACGATTCACGAATAACGAGAAAATTGTAAATGTCGTGGTAGGCCAGATCGGGCAAATCGCCGGCACCGCAGCTCCGAATTTCCCTGAACAAGGACTGCGGCAAGTTGTACGGATCTGCAATCCCCGACCTGGAACACTTTTCCACGTAACGCTGCCTCACGTCACCTTCAAGATGCTGAACAAACTTAGACAAGTAATCGCGCGATGTAGATGGGGTATTTTCCGAATTTTCTTGGGGATTACTCCCTGGATCCATTACGCTCACGCAAGGTAAACAATCCTGAAGCCGTCCAATATGGCAGACAACACACGGACGGGTCACGTGACTGCACATCCTCTATTGGCCTCTAAATTGCAAAAATAGTCGGGAGACGGTTTCATTAGCTCTTTACGTAACGGCAGCCAAATCGGTTTGCCCGACCACCACTTCATTCACCAGAAGTCAACTTGCAAACAAAAGTCATGTGACTGAATACACCCTATTAGCTGTTGTGCGAGTCAGTCAAGCAACTCAACATCACTCAGACTTCCTGTTTTGAGTCAAGTTTATTTCTATAGCGCGTTTAACAATAAACATTATCGCAAAGCAGCTTTACAGAATTTGAACGACTTAAAACATGAGCTAATTTCATCCTTAATCTATCACCAATGAACACACCTGTGGCAACGGTGGCAAGGAAAAACTCCCTGAGACGACATGAGGAAGGAACCTCGAGAGGAACCAGACTCAAAAGGGAACCCATCCTCATTTGGGCAACAACAGACAACATGACTATAACATTAACAGTTTTAACAAAGTCAGCTTCGTTGATGCTATAAACTAGTCTGGCTAACGCGACTTCAAAGCTCGCCGAGCTATTGGTCTGGCCAAGATATTAAGCCCAACCATTTCCCAGAGCCCGTGGTTGACCCGCCTCCCTGAAATGCCTCAGTTTGCTACTGGTCGAAGCCAGAAAAGGCTGTGACGAAGCTTAAACCAATCACATCACTCTTTCCTCTGACGTATGCGACGCGACGGGGCTAACTGGTAGATTAAACTCTTACCGAAGCCGGTCGGGAGCAAGGCGAAAACGTCCATCCTTTCAATAAATACCTCCAGGGCTGCTCTTTGCTCCGTTTTCAATGAGAACTTCCCGTTGAATGCTTTCAATACAGCATCTATGCGTAATAGATGCGGAAGCGTGAATGAAGCGCTTCCGGCATAGATTCTGTAAATAATCTATGGCTTCCGGTCGCAGTTCTACTACGTCAGTGCCTTGAACACGCCTCTACCCAGGGCCGTTGGAGATGCTCAAAGTTGATTGGTTCCCGATTTTTCGGGAGCTTGGAAGAGCTGGAGATAGCTTGCCTGGCCAGACTAAGCTCGCAAGAGGCCCTCGTGTTACGTCACGCTTAGGATGGGCGGGCCCAGGCTAGCTATAAACCCCCTACCGACGGAAACCCGAGCGCAAAACCGTTCACGACAACCGCAGTCCCAAAGTCAGCAAGTCAACCGCAGTCCCCAGCCACAGCAGTCCTGTTTCAGAAGGAAATACATCAACATGCAGAATCAAAATCACAGCCAAGATGATATTTAATGAGGACTTGAAGCTATTAAGCTTTTCAGAAGAAGAGACGCACTACAAGCGTATACATGCCGCGACACCACCTTGGCACCGACGTCATCATTTTCCTCCAACAGCACACCTCATTGTCATTCTAGATGAGGATTAAATGGTAAAATCCACTTCGCCCAGAAAAAATAAAAACGTACAGGGATATATATAGGGAATAAGTGGAAATTGGGTTCTTGGAGGATTAACTGCACTCAAAACCAAATCTCATGCTTGAAATGCAGTTTAATCAAGCGAGGAGTTCGTACGCATCCGAAACGCAACCGGCCGCCTATCAGACACCTTTAAGCAGCTTTTAATAACCGTGCATAACCAAAGGAGAAAAAGAAACTGCGTTAAAAACAAAAGCCGCGTCACTGATCCAAGCAGCCATCTGTTGATGTATTTGTGACAGATCGTTGTGAAAGGACAGACCATGTGTTCGTCCAGAAGATGACAATCCTCCATATGTAACGCTGAACACTGCCAGGAATACAAAAACGGAAAGAAGTAACTCTGGGAAACTCTGACATGCTCCGTGTCCGGTTCTGCAAAATTAATTTTAGTGTTCTCAAACATTCGGTTGCTATGCAGGATCATCATCATCAGATCACTGCTCCCTGACAGAAACGACCGTTACTGAGACGGACCGCTCTCTCAGGAGTTTGCCGTTGAAACCATGCGGAACTTTGTCTTCAAAAGATACTTTTCTAAACCTGGCATTAATCATCAGCTCACACACGGCTGAGCTTACAGTTCAGAGGTACTGCGCAGGAACTTTACGTCTCAGTCGGTCAAAGTGTGGTACATTTACAGGATAAAACACCAAACAAACTATATTATGGCCAGGGCTTTGAACCAGAATTTTTTTCCTATTGGTTCGTTCCGAACAGAAACGGAATTTTAACGTTTCCAGTTTTGGGTTCCACCATTAAACAGACGTTCCCAAACCGGTTAGAACAAAAAAAAATTCGTTCCCGGAACGCCTCGTTCTCGGCCTTGAATACCGTGACCTCGGCCCAGAGGCCTCGCTCAGTACTTTCAAGACCTCGGTCACGGTATTTCACCATACGGACCTCCCAGCTGGGAAATAACATGTACAGTAGGCATGTACGTGCTGGTGCACAGCTGATGCCATTTGTTTTTCTTTTGTGAAATGGTCACGATAGGAGTGTGACCAATCAGGGAAGAATACATCATGACTGATCAGAACCAGTCAGGAAGTCAGTGTGGGCGTCTACACCGTCATTTCCAAATGTCTCAGTTTTCGCCCATGTACACCAAAATACTACGTTGGAGCTTTTAAACTAAACGCGAGGTCAAAAGTCTGTTTTGGGGTCTTGAAAACTCCGCAACAGCGTGGATGCTGGGTGTAAACGTAGCAGCAAGTGACGAGTTTTAAAACTCGACATGCATTGAACGTGGACTAAGGCTACCAAAGACTTTTGGCCCTTTTCCACTACCCTTTTTCAGCTCGCTTCAGCTCGACACGGCTCGCGTTTCGACTATCTTAGAGCAGCACGACTCAGCTCGCTTCAGCCCTGCTTAGCACCCAAAACTCGCACGGTTTTGGAGTGGGGCTGAAGCGAGCCAAACCGAGCCGAGTGGGGCTAGGGGCGTGAGGAGACACTCCCTGTGCACTGATTGGTGAGGAGGAGTGTCCTCACACGCCCCGCGAGCACGCTGGGATCTGTAAACACCGTAAACCCGGAAGAAGAATTACTACTTACGAGAATTTCTGAAGCCTTATGCGCCTCGCCTCATCTATACGCTCTTGCCAGTATCTGTTGGCGTTGTCGGTGACAACAAGCCACAGCACCAAGACCAGCAACACTAACGACTCCATGTCCTCCATGTTTATTGTTTACTATCCGCGTCGTGAGACTACCGCTTAAAAGGTCACTAATGTCACTGTTTGCGCCGCCTAACGACATCACGTGACGTCCACCCACTTTCGCTAACTCCACCCAATGTGTCCACCCAGCACGGTTCAGCGCGGTTGTAGTCGAAATGCAACTCCAACAGCCCCACTCAGCTCGACACGGCGCGGCTCAGCCCAACTCAGCCGCGTTGGTAGTGGAAAAGCGGCATGTGTCAAAATACGATTTAAGAATGCATCCCATTTCATACTGTTTCAAAAGATAGTGGAGATTTATACCATGCTTAAATTAAACCAACATTATAGCACTTTGCTGAGTACTTGAACAGAAATGAAGATAGCAATCTTTTGTTCCATCTTTGCTCGTATATCCATCGAGACAGAACTCTGGGAAATGGAGGAGGAGCATTACGCGTTAGGGTCAGCAGCTGTACCAGGATCAGCAGTTTAATATTACTGCACACCACAGCAACGTGCCTCAATAACAGCGTGCCAGGGCCGAAGCAGGTCCTGAAACCTCCACAAAACCACTGAATAATTAATGCAGCCCATGGTTCCCCTTTTCTTAACATTATTAAAAAGGCAGCTTTGTGCTGGAGAAAGCTGTGGGCCTTAATAAAAGCCCTGCACAATGAGGGTTATTCTATACAGACCCACAGCTATGTTTACGGAAGATAACATATTGGCTGAGGTGAAGAAAGCTCCGATGAAAGCTCTCTCAGCCCGTGCACGACGCCAACCCTGCTCTTCTGAAGCTCGAGTGACTAACTTCCCCCAGCTCTCCAGGCGATCTGTACAGGGAGTGTGGAGGCTCTGAATGGAGACGGTGTCCAGACAAACATAGGATTACATTATTGTGGTGGTGAGTGGCCATACAAGTTAAAATAAGACGCCTTTAAAAGAGACAGACAGTACGGCACGGATTATTTTCAGAGAAGTCAATTTCCCAGCTCTGGTTTTCATGGAAGCGTGAAGAAAAAAAAATTGAAATGCTTTTCTGAACTCCGAGGCTGTGCACGGGAGCAAGGTTTTATTGATATTCCCTGATTTATGCCACATCCGTAAGCAGCGATTTGTAACCGAGCTGTCCGCGCTGTAGCAGCGGCTCCTTGTGCCAGTGAATGGTGAGGACTCTTAAACAAGACGGGTATATCCTGTCAAAAAAAGATGTACCGCGCTCATCGCTGCTTCTTTTCCTGCTTCCATGAACAAGCAGAATTGAACAACAATGGAGTTAGCCATGGTAGATATAGACATAGTTCAAAGCCTTTTTGGCTCACCAGAGATACAGTTGTGGTCAGAAGTTTACACACAGTGACATGAACGTCATCTTGGATATGAACGTCATGGCAATATTTGGGCTTTCAGTAATTTCTCTGAACTGTTCTTTTTCTGTGGCACAATGATTATACAGCACACACCTTTTTAAAAAAAATAGAATTTGGTGCACAAGTTTATTTTCTTTGGGTTTTCTGAAATCAACACAGGATCAAAATTATACATACACTCATTTTAATTCAGAGGTGCTGAAACTTCCAAAACACGCCTCTTATCTTGCCAAGGCCGAGGTCTCTTAACTTCCTGTTAGTGATCATGATCGACTACAGCTGGTAGCTTCTCCATGCCTTCATAAAAAGGGCTTGTTTACACACAGTAAAATGGGAAAGTCCAAGGCGCTCAGTGCAGATCTGAGAAAGAGGATCGCAGATATACACAACTCCGGAATGTCTCTTGGAGCCATTTCTAAACGACTGCAAATGACTATGATGTACAGAGGGACACTGTACCAGCTGGTGGTAGGATCATCATACTCTGGGGCTGTTTTGCTGCCAGTGGAACTGGTTCATTGCACAAAGTGGATGGAATAATGAAGGAGGACGACCTCAGAATTCTTCAGCATAAACCATCAGGGACTTCGGAGTTACAACAGTGAACCCAAAACATGCATCAGAGCTGGTTGTGGAGGATAAAGCAGGCTAACATTAAGCTTAAAACAAAGTCCTGACTTCAAGCCTGTTGAAAATATATGGACCGTGCTTATAAGTCGAGTCCATGCCGAGAAAAACAAATTTAACTGAACTCTACCAATTCCACCATGAAGAGTCATGAAATATCCAACCAGAAGCTTGTTCATGGTAAACAAAAATGTTTGGTCAAGGTGAATCTTGCAAAGAGGCATTTTACCCAACTATTAGGTGTGCTGTATGTATATTTTTGACCCTGTGTTGATTTCAGAAAACCCAAAGAAAATTAAAACTTGTGCACCAAATTCATTTGTTTGTTTTTTTTAATTAAAGATGTATGCTGTACATTCTGCCACAGAAAAAGAAATGACTGAAAGCCCAAATACTGCCTTGACATTCATATCCAAGATAACATTCATGTCACTGTATGTAAACTTCTGACCACAACTGTAATTCCAGTCATCATTCATCCACTGGAGGAGGAGTGGAGTGCGAGCTTGAACATAACTGAGTGAGAACACTGTTCTTCCTGCTGCCACCATCCACAAGCTTCTGCCTCACTCCGTCCAACACATACACCAGCCTGTACACCACCTGTAGGTTTGGACTTCATCACGTTCTGGCTCCATTTACACTCTTTAGGAGACACTAACCGAGACAGTCAGCAGAAAGTCCTCCACACTGGATGGGCCACTGAGGACAGTCTCTAATCTGTGTGCATGATAGTGTTTATCTACGCACGAGGTTAATGATTGATTGGATGAGCTGGACTTGTCCGTGTGACACAATCAGATGTGTAGCGTGGCAGGAGGAACTCTGACGTTCACCAAATGAGTCAAGATCAATGATGGAGCTGTGTTCGAGTACAAGAGAATTCATATCGTTAGAGTCTCTAATAATATATATATATATATATATATATATATATATATATATATATATATATATATATATATATATATATCATATGGTTTAAAATAAAAAAAAAAGGGGGGGGGGGGGGGCAGTTTAGGACCAAAATGGCTTTGCTGTACTTCACCTGATTTACTGACAACCCTTTAAAGTGAATATTCTGGACCAATTTCGTTTTTTTATATGAAAGTCTGTCCCTTTACACACTCATCCAGAAGGGTAATTTTGCACAAGGCCATCTGTCTACAGCAGAAAAAAATAAAATAACAAAACGCGTCTGGAAAAATCCCAAGGGAGTCTGGAGCCAGAATCATGACGTTACCTGCGGAAGCGCCAGCAGGCTGCGCGAGCTTTGTACAGTTTCAGTGCACAGCCTGTGTAGACCAAGCGCTCCCATTTCTCTCTCATTGTCCGGTCTTTTGGGAAACGATGAGTACTAATCCCATCAAGATTGGTGTTGCTACACCCTCCTACGATACATCTGTTAACCATTTTAATAATTACGCCATAACGTTGAAGAAATTTGCAGAAAACCACCAGGTCGTTTTCTCATAAACAAACCAGCGCTGGCGTAGGATTCAGAGGGAGGCGTCCCGCACGCGACGTCACGAAAATCAATGTTTGCCGGGAAATCCAAATGCCAAGTTTTTTCAGAGGCGGACCAATTCGCCTCCAATGGCTTGATTTCAACTGAATTTTTCCTGGTATTGTGCAAGGGAAAAAAAAATTGCACAAAATGCAAAATGTGACAGATATTTGACCAAAGTCTGGGGCATCGTGGCTCAGGTGGATAAGGTGCCATACCATAAATCCAGGGACCCGGGTTCGATTCCGGCCCGAGGCCATTCCCGATCCCTCCTTGTCTCTCTCTCCTGCTCATTTCCTGTCTCTACACTGTCTTATCCAATAATAAAGGTGAAAAAAAGCCCAAAAAAAATCTTTAAAAAAAAAAAAGTTTAATATAAAATAGAATTACATTGATCTTGCGCCTGCATTTACCCATGATATGCACTTTAAGCTGTGCTCACACTCCATCTCGTGATACTCTGTGATGAAAATGAGGCACTTTGGTGTGGCCATGCATGCCAGTATACAGGCGAGCTAAAAGTTATCACACAGCAGGCGAATACTTGACTGGTCACACCTTTGCGCGCTCAAGTGACCACACCCGCTCACAGGACCCAGTCGTTATGGAAAACACCGGATGCTGATTCGCAATCAGCACTCGCATAGAAGGACACTGAGGCTTTGCAAAGTATTATCTTTGTTTCTAGCCACGTTTATGACGCTGCTTTCGGTTTTGTAAAATCTCACACCTGCTCTGTGAATAAACACTCTTCCTGCACTCACAGCCACCTACCTGACAGAATACTTCACAAAGTCTCTGAAAACAGCATCCTTACACGCACCTGCTGACTGCGCTCAAATCAGCATCAGGTGTTTTCCATTACGACTGGGTCTCAAGCGCGTGCACAACGTGCTCTGAAGGATCCCCGAACAGAAATGCGATTCAAGTCTCGGCGAAGGTTGGGCTATGCGGAGCCGCTGTTTCGATGAGGCTCTCACGAGCATCAGGAACATGGATTTGAAATAAATACATCTCGAGAGGCTTGTATTTCCAAACCTGTCTGCGAGTATTCACTGCCTAGTCTGCTGACGAAAAACAAATAAACATCGCCACCAAATTTCCATGCATGCATTGAAATTTTGAGATGTTTTTGGCCACTCATGAGGCGGAGACACACCAAAATCCTCCTCTCAAAGCTCGGAGAACATTTGTTGCGCATCATACGATTGATGAGGCTACCAACTTTTCATCAAGTATTCTCAAACCCATTGAGCGTTCTAGTGTGACCGTAGCCTAACCTGATGCTTGTATGCTTAGCAAAGCATAACGCCGATTTGATGCATCTTGTTGAAATCGGAGTTCAGAAGACCACCCAGAGTTCCTCAACTGCTTTAGTTTTTCCCGAGGAAATTACGAGTCGGATCTTTAGCCAGATATAGCTTCATATGCCAATAACCACTGATATCCAGCAACAGTTAACTTAAGCTCAGCTGATCAGTGGTAGCAATGCTGCCTCACAGAGTCCCTGGTTCGAGCCTGAGCTCAGGATTGTGGAACTTCACACAGTCAATCCATATTCACATGGGTTTCCGGGCTTCTTCCCACCTCACGAAAACATGCCAGGAGGTGGACTGGATACTAGGGTTGGGAACAGAAACTCAAAATTAACAAGTACCGGGTTCGTGTAAAAATAAAATTGAACTGCCGTTCTGTGATTATTATTGCAAACAAAGGCTGCATATCAGCAAGGATGTAACATAGCTATCTTCCAGGACCTGCGTACGTGAACACGTCACGCATCGACGCAATAGCGTGTCCGTTAGGAGGTGTGCAAAAATAGCATCCCCCCTCCAATTAATCGTGGTTTTTTTTTTTTGTCCGATTCAATACGAACCCGAGATTTACTGATTAATCTGATTGGATAATCTACATTTTTTGGGTGAGCGGTTTTCTCAGTTTATTTCCACCCTGATTAAACATCCAGACAATTAGACAGACAGGCTCTGACTTGGGTAACTTGTGCTATATAGCATTTCATATCCCGTTCCTATTCAATCGCATCGGATTGAATAAAATGGTTAGCCTGTGAATCAGAATCGAACGGAATCGGGGAATCTGTGCCAATGCCTAGCCCGAGTGTCCACTTGTTTAGAGACAAGCTAGCATGCATGGCTAGCATCACAACAGTGCGAAAGCTGGACTGCGATAAACAGTCAAAAGTTATGTTATCATCATCTACAGTGGTGAACCACTACTATTAGAGCTGGGACTTGAGCTCGGCCAAAACTGAGCCAGACGCCAAAAAAGCAACAGGGCAAAGGATTAGCGGCAGGCTGCCAGGTCGTACCGTTGTGTGTAGCTGTCGATGTTGATTTTAAAAGTAACTCAGTAAATTGGGGGGGGCTCGACATTAACAGTAGCCCGATTGCCTGGGGCAACCATTCAATAGATTCGGACAACCAGACTCTCACAAATGCTTGCCCGATCGGGCAACTACCCAAATATGTCAACTTGCGTGAAAAACGATGTTTATTCATTCATATTATGATGAAATTCCATCACGATTTGCGATTGTTTGACTCGGAAAGACCGCGTCCATGTCATCATTACGGGATGTTGAACAACTAGCGGAATTCACATTTGCACATCGTGGGCTCGCAATGCAGTTTCCCATTGCTAATAATTATCGCATAGTGCATATTCAGTGTTCTATTCAGATCCTCCAGGATTTCGCGATGTTGTAATTTGCAACTTAAACGCAAATTCAACCAATCCCCATGAATTCAAGGCGGTGTTGCAATTTTATCCAATCACCGCAACTTTCCCGCAAATTTGACCAATCGTTGGCGTCGTCTTGAGGTGACGTTGACAAACTACCTTCCTCCTTACTTCCATGTATACGTTCAAGAGAAGCAGCATGTGCGCAGTGTTGCCAGATTGGGCAGTTTTAAGTGCATTTTGGCAGCTTTTGAACATATTTTGGGCTGGAAAACCTCAGCAGTATCTGGCAATATTGCATGATGTGTGAGTCAGTGTTTATGTAGGCTTAAATTCTGTTACTGAAAGTGTGTTATGTTTACAGTGAAGGACTGTGTGCGCTTTACTTTTTTTTTTTACTTAATACAAGAAATTAATGGATGCCAACATTTTTGCCAAAATGGTATTTTATTTTCCATTGTTTAGGCAGCTTCAGCATCATACTGTGAGATTCTGTTCAAATTGTTTTTTTTCCTTCTATGAAGCCTGAGCCATTTATTTTATTAGTTTATAATTGTTTAATTTAGTCTTCAGGAGAGACTGCCTGCACACAGTACTAGTATTAATAGTTTTTTTTTTTCTTACATGAAAGCTGAGGCATTTATATTATATTTTAAGGTAACTTCATGTTGTGCTGTGAGGTTCTCTGCACTTTAACTTTTGAACCAACAGGTGCATTTGGATAGGTAAAGCCTATTTTTCTGCATTTTTGTAGTCCTGGTAATCTTTTATATTGGTAAAAGTTGTTTATAGGACCATTTCTCAGTGTCTTTGGTTTTTTAAATCAATAGTTTTTCAGTAATAACTCAATATTTAACATATCACTCAATTTTAATCACAAAAAGAGAAAATCGCAACAATTTCTCACAACTTTCACTTCCTCCCGCAATGTAATCGCAACAAAAACCTAAAAAACAACACAACTTTCATCGCAATTTTTTGGAAAAACCCCGCAACATCAGACATTTTAGCCCACAACAATCACAAAAAAGGCCCGCGGAATCCTGGGGGGACTGAATATTGATATGTCCTTCACTACATGACTAATTACCGCATTATTCGCATGGGGCGCTAGTGTCAATGCTGGTTGATACAGACAGCATCTGAGAAGGTTGAATAATAAATAAAAAATAATATGTAATATTTGGGCAACCATGTTCTGAGTTCGGGCAACCAGATTTCTACAAATGGTTGCCCAAATGGGCAACCATGTCTCAAAGTTAACGTAAAGCCCTGGGGGGGGGAGCAGGCAACTCCAGCAATACAGCCCATTAGGTTTTGCTTGTTTGTTTTCATATAAATAACCAGTCATCCATGAGTAGCGTTCATAATTGTCAACTTTGAAATGCCTTTCAACAATTTTCCCCTTTGGTCCAGTGCTGGAGTTAATCTTCCTTTTTGTATTACAAGTTGTTTCTCTGAAAACGCCAATGCTTTTAAGCTAGCCACATCAATCCCCTCTGCCATCGCTGCGGACATAACGATCTTACTTCACTGCCGCGCTGACGGCGCCAACTCGCAGCTGGCCTTCGAGAAGGCCAAGGGCGATACATTTTTGGTCTCTCCCACTAGAAATCAAAATCTGATTGGTGAATTCATCGGTCACTTCCTACATGAACATACACTGCCATGGCCTTCCGTCCCGGCAATGACGTCCTAACCAATGAGCGAGCAGCTCTAAACTTTTCAGCCTACAGACAACAAACAAAACACTCAGAGTTATCCAATTTTAATGTTTTCAGGACAGTAACCCTTTCATTTCTGAAGTATATTTGATAGAAAATGAGGCCAGATTAGAATAAAAAGAGAATAAATTTAAATTAAATTATGAAAGAATGAAAAATACAGCAACTGAAATGCTGATATGCTTGGGCCTTCTCTACAAGGCCCTCATGGCTCCCCTCTGTTTATCTACATATCTGACCTCTGCTGTTTTTGATTCCATAAATGGACATGGGGAAGCAATATGAATCGGAATCAAGAAAATAAAAACGATACCCAATGTTCTTGGCTACGATAAATTAGCGCATGAATGTGTGTGTGTTAGATTAATGTCCCATCCAATACACTGCTACCTCATATCCTCATCCGAGTGTTCCTTGGATCGGCTCCATGACCCTGACCAGGATAAAGTGGTTACTGAAGATGAATAAATTAATTCATTAAAATTAAAACAAACAAACGAGTACATTTTATATTACTTAAAGCCAAAAAATGATCATCAATTCAGTTCACTGCGCAGGCCAAAAGAAACTCGATCCAAAACAGCTCAAGCACCGACCCTACACAACGTGTCATTTCTGGGCATTAGTAATGGTTCGCTGTTTCCACTAATTGTCCGGCACTGGTACTAGAAAGCACATTTAATGACAGTGCAGATACACCATCAGAAGACAATGTAAGCAAGTCTACACATCTGGCCTCAGGAATTAATGTAATCCAGTAAATATTTTTCAGTCTGAGGAAAACGTGTATTCTGTGGAAGACAGGGAGAATAAATCACACTTCCCGTCATCCAAAGGTTATCAGAGGAAAATCAGAAATTGTGAAACTGAAAGTAAAGTCAAGCGCTTGAGTGAATTCCCAGAAGCGTTCAACAGGTTTATACGCTCACCGGCCACTTTAATAGGCACTTGTTCTTCAGTCTAATACCCTTTTTCCACCAAATCAGTTCCAGGGCTGGTTCGGGGCCAGTGCTGGTGCTGGTTCACAACTCGTTCAACTTGCGAGCCAGCTGAGAACCAGTTTGCTTTTCCATAGCTCAGGGTGCTAAGGGAAGCCACGTCATTACATCACTGTATACGTCAGTTACGTCGCTGCGTTTGCATAAACCTTGGTGCGAATATCGAAGCAACAACAACAATGGATAACTGCTGCTTTACTGCATCCATGATATCTTGTCTCTTATTTAAAAACGGCGACCTTTTGCGGTCTTGCTATTGTTGTTGGTCTTAACATCTCCGCCCCCCCCACTGACGTAAGCGGTTCTTTCCTCTGGCCCAGCAAAGAGCTGGTGCTAGCCTGTAACTGGTTTTTCTGGCCCCAGAGCCAGTTCTTTGTCAGTGGAAACAGAAAACCCGGTTCCAAACTAAGCACTGGGCCCCGAACCAGCCCTGGAACTGCTTTGGTGGAAAAGGGGCATCAGATTCCTGTTCTTGGCTGCAGAAGTGGAACCCAATGTGTTCTTCTCCTGTTGCATGCCGAGATGCTTTTCTGCTCACCACGGTTGTAAAGAGTTGCTATGAGTTACCATATTCTCATCTCATTATCTGTAGCCGCTTTATCCTGTTCTACAGGGTCGCAGGCAAGCTGGAGCCTATCCCAGCTGACTACGGGCGAAAGGCAGGGTACACCCTGGACAAGTCGCCAGGTCATCACAGGGCTGACACATAGACACAGACAACCATTCACACTCACATTCACACCTACGGTCAATTTAGAGTCACCAGTTAACCTAACCTGCATGTCTTTGGACTGTGGGGGAAACCGGAGCACCCGGAGGAAACCCACGCGGACACGGGGAGAACATGCAAACTCCGCACAGAAAGGCCTTCGCCGGCCACGGGGCTTGAACCCGGACCTTCTTGCTGTGAGGCGACAGCGCTAACCACTACACCACCGTGCCACCCGTTACCATATTCTTCCTGGCCCAAAAAAAAAAAAAAAAGCTCAAACTAATCTGGTTATTTTCCTCTGACCTCTCTCTAATCAACAAGGCGTTTGTTTCCACCCACAGAACTGTCGCTAGCTCAATGTTTTTGGCACCATTCTGTGTAAACTCTAGAGACTGTTGTTTGTGTGTGAAAACCCCAGGAGATCAGCAGCTTCTGAAATACTCAAACCAGTCCATCTGGCTCAAACCAACACCCATGCCACAGTGAAAGTCAGGTCACACGGAGATCACAATATTTCCCGTTCTGATGTTTGAAGTGAACATTATTTAACTGAAGCTCTTGATTTGTACCTACGATCTGATGCACTGTGCTGCTGTGAAGTGATTGGCTGATTAGAGAACTGCATCAAACAGCAGGCGGATGGGCGTACCTAATAAAAGTAGCCAGTAAGGCAAACTTCAAGCCCGAACCGTGTGCTCAGAGTCACTGCAATACGAAAAGGCTGAGTGAAAAATGAAGTTTTAAAATGAATGCCAAAACGAAGGCAGGATAAAACCAAAGGCAAAACCAAACAGCGGATGTTGCCACTCTGTTCCCGACACGTGTTTGCCATCGCTCCTCACACACTTCTCACTGACGTGCCATACAGCTGATCTGAAACACAATGCATCTGATGCAGTCTCCCGATGGCAAACGTCCTCCTCACATTGACATTTCTTTGGCCTTCATGTTGACAGACAAAAGCTGCAGCCTAAAACGAGCAGAGATTTTTTTTTTTTTTTTTGAGGCTGGAATTTTCCTACAAGGTTCACGACAGAGACACAGACTTTGCATTTTAACAGACAACAGTTCATTTAAATCTTGGTGTGCTGGATGAGAGTTAAACCAGCTGTTGTGTCACAGGAACAAAGGAAACTCCTTTATTCACTGAAATACATTTGCACCGTCTTGTTGTCCCGTCAGAAAGCGCTCCGTCTTCCTAATTTCCTGTGAGAAGTTTGCACTTGTTACAAGGAGGCACTGCCGGTGCAGTTCCCAGGACTCGAACAAGAGAAGAAAAATGATCAGTGACACATTTTGCTGCTAGAGCCCTTCTCCCGTCATGCTAATGAGAAATCTGACAAGAGGACCAAAAAAAAAAAAAGACAAAACGCTGACTCAAAGCTCCAGAACGCAATGCAGCTATACGGGATATAAATCAATACACAAAATATTCGGACGGACGGACGGAAAGAAAGAAATCACAGGTCAGAAAGAAAAAGAAAGTAAAAGTGCTGATTAGATAGACAGACAGACAGACAGGAAGTGGATGGAAGAGAGAGAGACAAAAAGAAGTGGATGGAAAAATCCCTTTTAAGAATCTTAGATAATCCAAAGTTGTACCTCAGTTGGACAAAAGTTAACCCAGGCCCAAGTGTCACCTACTGCAGGTTGAAATGTTTTGACCTGTAACGGAGAAGATTCCTACGAAGCAGTCACAGGAAATAAAAATGAATATCCCACTAATATTCCCGTTTACATGCAGCAGTGCCTCCTCCGATTGTCTAACTGGTTTGTGTACAGCGCACAGAGCTCACCATATTCCAAATCGCACTGTGTGCATGGGACTAAAGAACGCTCCGAAAACCTCAACATTAGGAGTATATCCCATATTTCAATCAGAAAATCCAAACACAAACACGCTGTGTACACGATCACTTTCAAATTCTGAAACCGATCCTTTTTGGAATAATAGTGGAACGTTTCGTGTGCATGGAAACGTACTGTGCCGAGTTTCCCAAAAGCATCGCAGCACAGATTGTTCATTGTGCTGCTCGCGCTACCGTTTAACACTCTCTCTCCTAGTTAAGATGCTCTTAGCATTAAGAGGCTGTTGGGAAACCCACTGCTGATTGAGACAGAAGGACAAAAGGATTAAAGCGCTGCTGCATTGGTGTCTTTAGTTCGAGACGAAGCAAGGAACGTGGCGATTTTATGCACATGTAACCCCCCCCCCCACACACACACACACAAATCCGTGATTTGTTTTATATTGATTGTATTTTGATTCAAAGCCAATTATGCTGATTTTCAGTAAAGAGCAAATGAACTTGATTTTATTTAAAAAGAAATTAAAGACAGATCTATTAGAGCATTATATTTTAAAAGGACTTTGAATCATAAAAATCAGAATAAAATCTTGTTTAAATTATTATTTTTTTAGTTAGCTCAGTGTGGCCTTGGAAATATTAATAGAGTGAGACATGAAAGTATCTTTATTTTAAAAAAAAATGCTGGAAATATTGGTGGATAAGCTTGAAACTTGGTGCGTTTATGTGGACTAATAGAAAAATCAGTGGAAACGATCTAGTATGTTGAGATGTGTGAACCAATCAGAATGCATTTGGAGTTTGGTACAATTTACCAAGTACATGGTAAAACGCCATAAAAATGAACGCTGTGTGATTTTAGAGTCGGATCACTCTGCAGACGGACTCGGCTTTTATTAAAGGTCGATGTGCTGGTTCAGGAATCATTTAATCCACTCCCCTTTCTGAATTGTTTGAACTGATACCCTTCCCCACAGCTGGTACGCATCATCTTGTTTCAATACATTTTATTTCCTCATGCGGGGCATCCTAACCACGCGTTAGTCTATTTACAAACCGCTCGCTTGGCAGCCAGTTCGGAAAAGTCACGTAAAGTCATGCAGGGGTCAGAGGTCGCGACCGCGGAGCCACAGCAAACATGGCGGATCTCCCAGATCGACCGAAGACTCCTAAATCGAGACCAAAAAGATGATTTTCAGGAAGTATGACATTGTCCGAGGCAAAACACGCCAGAAAAGAGAGGGGGGGAAAAAAAAAAACCACCCACAGCAGACAAGCTGGGTAAATATTGCTGGCCAGCTTTCCTGATGGAGAGCCGAAAAGAGAGAGCCTCTGTTGCCAACTTTGCCAAGATGCTGCTGGACAGGTGAGTGACAGAGTTTGCACTTTGAAAAACATCAACTTTTATACAGGTTAGAATTGAAATATTCCAAATCTAAACGCACCTGTGAGCTTGAAGGCTCTCGAGCGCTCGCTTCTGTGTCGGAGGCCGCTGGTTCCGCCATGTCTGTTGCGACCTCGCTCAGGATAACGAGGATAAACTTTGGCCGTTTCCGTACCCAAGTGTAAACGTTAGTGTGCGGTGTTTTTCCAGCTCATTCTCCTTCACAGGCCTGAGGCAGCGGGCAATACAGCGTGGGTTTCAAGTACCTCGGGGTTATTCTAGCACCACAGGGTACTATTCGTCTTTTTAAACCCATCAACCTGCATCACTTTAATCGATTTAATAAAAGTCTAAACTCTTCTACAAACTCTGACTGAATTATTTTTGTTTGGGAAAGTTTCCACGACAGGGCCGAGGTCGTAAAGTGAAATTTCCTGACCTCTGGCTACGATAAAAGGAAATTCCCATCAACATAAGAAAGATCTCTTCAACCACAAGTTCAGAGCATCTCGTCGACACCTTCATTGAGGCCTCCATGGTTTTTCCCACTCTGGAGCCACACTAAGCTTGGAAATTGTATAAAAGCCGTTGTAGGGACAGCGGCCATGCCCGCAGCCATAGCAACCAGTTTGGAACACACCTCGACGCCATGTTCTCTGTCTGTAACGGTGTTTGATACAGAGGATACCAGGTACAGCGACGTCACGACTGCTTTAAATCAGCGAGGGAAACGGAAAAATCACACTCTCTGGCTGTGGATGTCCTCTCTGGTGGAAAGAGAGGCCGATGCATTTGGCGCTACAGAAGGACCGAGAACAAAGAACCAGCTATTAATACCGGACTTTAGCCAAAGTTCAATGTATTTGACCTTCACAGAGTTGTAATAATAACTGAACCGGTTAGTCACTGCAGCCCACGCAGTATTTCAAAGAGAAAAGGCGACCGGATCCCTTTTCCCACGTCGATGAATTATAAACAAGATTCCTTCCAGATCATCGGGTGACCGAGGACCTCCAGCTGACGAGCTGAAGGAACAAAACCGTCTTCTTCCCGGATCCGCGTCCCATGCTATCCCGGATAACAGAAGGCACTTCCAATCGCGAATAAGAGCGATCACCCCAAGTAAGGAGCAAAACCGTCTTCTTCCCAGATCGGAGAAGGTTCACTTCCAATCGCTAACGAGTAAGGCTGGCATCTGGGCAAAGTTTATTAGTTTTACTCGTAGCTAGTTAACGTAAACAGTGTTGTTTATTTTAATTCATTTATGATTTAAATATGTACGCATTTTGATTCACATGAAAGTCGGTCTTAGACCACGTGTTGTTGATTTACTTTGTTTACTATCTGTTTAGTTTGATTGTGCATGCGCTCTCTCTCTCTCTTTTTTTTTTTTTTTAAACCGAGGCTAAACTCCAGATTCCCTTGTCTTAATTTTCATGCGCTCTCCTTGTAGGCGCGGCTTGTGCATTCCATACACACATAACCACGTGATTTTCCCTATCACATTTTAACACCCACTCGTCCTATTACTTCTGATCACCATTAGTGCCTTAATTATCATACACTACTGATTCTTATATGTGTACATTTTGTACCATCATTTATACTGAATTATTCCTTGGCTGCTATTGTTGCTATATCTGATCAGTATTAGTTTGCTAATTCCTGCCAGCTATTTCAATAAATGGCATCTTTGGAATAAACGGTGTCCTGTTTACTGTTACAATATTCACTGAAGTGCCAACCTCTATCAAGAAAGGAACTCTAATTGCCTTCACCCATTTTGTTAACGAATTTATGAGACTGATACCTTTCTACATGAGACGGATGTGATGAGACTGATTTGGTAAGCCCAGTGCACCTACACCGTTAACCAAAGTGAAGTTTAAACAGATGCTGTGTTCACACTTATACCGGTACGAAAGTCGTATAACTGTATCGATACAAAGTATACCGGTACAGTTTAGTGCATCTGTCCACACTAGCGAGAAATGTTTGCGGTTTTCTTTCACAGAAGTTGAAATGCGCGTGCGCGAAATGTTTCCGTGGTTACCGAGTAACTTCCTTCCAAGAATATATGGCGGATGAAACAACGTGTGTGTGCTTTTTGTTGTCAATGTACAGTCTGTATTTCTGGTGGTCATTTATTCAGTCGAATCGTATAAAACGCGCGAGGCAGTTGAGAAAGAAACAAACGAATCTCCGTTCTTCACCATTTTATTCAGCGAAGACATCGATTGAGGTGTGTGACTTTGCGCATGATATTTGTATCGATACAGAGCCACTTCATCTGTCCACACTACACGAAGCGCTACAGTACCGATACTGTACCGGTACGAAACCCATACGTTTGTGGATTTCGTACCGATACAGTTATACCGCTACAGTACCGGTATAGTTGCTAGTGTGGACAGGTGTTGCGGTACGAAAGTAGTTTCGTGTCGGTACAAAATCCCTAGTGTGGACAGGGTATAAAAACGTCAAACCAGGTTTTCATTACAGGACTCTTCGATCCCGCTGAAGATGAAGTTTGGGTTGGATTTTTTTTTTCCCCCGTGATCACGCCGAGTCAAGGCCAATTTATGCTGACAACCCAGTCCTCGCAGACGGCGCCGCAGATAGCGTCTGCGTAGCCCCCCCACCTTCGCAGACGCTCTGCGCACACCTCCCAAAAATTGTGACCACCGCAGAAGCCTCGCAGACAGCGTCGCAGACAAGAGGGCTCCGATTGGTCCACTCTACATCCGCTGTACACGCACTTCCGCTTCCCTACTTTCCCGGTTTGGTTTGTTTTCACGACCGCCATTTTTAAAAACACGAGCGAAGATGGAGCAGCACGAAGAGCGGTTGATCGAGGAAGTGAGGAAGTACGGACATCTATACGACTCCAGTTCTAGTCATTATAAGTAACCGGAGGATAAACACTCCACTAACCACACCCACCAACTACTCCTAGTGATTTCGCGACTTCGCGACCCCTTGCGTTGTAGCGGTGAATAACATCGCGCACGACTATTACTCCCCGCTCAACGATAAATTACAACTGCCTGCGAAAAGCTGTCTGCGAAAGCCTGGTCACAAGAGCATGCAGAGGCCTTCAGTCATCACTTCTCACCTTTCGCTCTGTAAAGCAGTCAGTGATCAGATCAGCTTTAGATAAAACATTACACCAGTGTCGCTCATGTCCAGACATGCCTCTCTCCCACACCTCAAAAAAGCACCTCGTCCTCGGCAATTAAAAGTAAATGAGAAACTATGTGCTGGAGGAAATGAACTTAATTTGAGGAGAAAATTGCTTGTTGCTCCCATTGTGCCGTAGCACCGTCTCCGTTCCTCAGCAATCTTCGCTCGCCTTTTCCATTGTATGCCGTACAACCCACCAATGAATATCCATTTGCTTGACACAGGCTGGAATTAGAGCTCGCAGAATGAGCTGCCGAACGCGAGAACTCGACTTCTTTTCACACGGACTAGATGCGAAATTATTATCCGGCACAGAAGGCCGTCGTGCATGAGATATCCGAACGAGAATAGGAGTAAGAAGAATGGTTGATTGCTTGTAGATGAGGTGGTTTTTCCAGACAGAAATAAGAGCTAGAGAAGTAGAAATATAACAGTGGACGCAATTTAATGGTGGCGCGCTGATAATCCACATCAGCCGTGCTCTTGCATCTAAACAAACCCTAATAAAAGGCTCGAAAAAGGAGAGAAAGGCCATTCTGAGGAGCTCTTAGATGCTCAGGAAGTGGGGAATGATTGAGGAAGTGTCCACTGCTTAGATTTAGGAGGCCAAAGGGAAATGCAGACCGTCATAATATCAACTATACTACTCCATCTGCTTTCTGGACTTCATTAAAAATCATAAACATTGGACGTAGAAGCGATCCGTTTACAGGCGCAGCGTAAACAGCGTGTGCGTACACAGTATCCACAGGAAGTGCACGAAAGCACTGGCTTTGTATGGTCATGTTTCTTGGTTCGAAACACAAACAAAAACAGGCATTACTCATAATCGCTCCAACAGATGAAGAGAAATGAAAGGGGGCGGGAGGGGGGGGAAGCTTGCTTCCTGTCCGAGTTTGACCACTGCATGCTGACCCTAATTAGCCACAAGCATTTCCTCTTCTGGATCTCACTAGCAATACTCTCAAATACGTCCATCTTCAGATTTATCCTGGTGGATAAAAAGGTGTCCCAAAGTGTGAGGCAGGAACATGACCAGGAACCATTCACACACTCGTTCACATGTTAATCCATCAAGGAGGTAACTGGAGAATGTGCTCCAAAGTGACAACACCACAAGCTCAGGATCCTCGAGCACCTCCAGCTACGAGACGACAATGCTACGAGTCCCAAATTAACACCAACTTTAATTGCATGTCCTCCATTAGACTGCTCTCAAAAAGATTTTTTTTTTTTGTCTTCCATGTCTATCAAGTGAATGAGAGCTGCATTGTAGTAACAGTCAGTTCATTTTGTTCGATGTTATTATTTAAACACCCCCCCCCCCCCCCCCCCCAGTTAGAAATCTGGAAACTGGTATATGTGACGCCTCACCGAATCCAGGGACACATGTCGGCCGAAACGTATCCGAGATAATCGCAAAAGAAGCATTTTTTTTTCGAAATGTGATGTTTTTTTCCATCATGTGCAAGTTGAGATCTTGAAGAATGCAATCAGTATTTCAGAAAATAGATTTTGTTGGAAAAGCATACATTTTTTGTTGCAAATTGTCTCGTTTTTGTCAGGACTGTAGCCTGCTGGGGGGTGTGGGTAAATTACCATATGGGCCATTCACATGATTTAAGTCTTTTTTTTTTTTCGCGAATCAGCTGTATGATACGAGCTGAGCTCGTGGCTACTTAAGCTGCATACAGGCGTGTAATTTCACTATGGAATAAGGAAGCTAAACAGAGCGCAGAGGAGCTGAAACACCGCGAAGCAAACAGACACACGGTATTACATCGGAGATGACCATTTCTAGCAAAAAAAAAAACCGCAACCTCGTTTTCCAGATTGAATGGAATACTTGAATGATCGGATGATACACGGACCGTTCTAGGACTACATATTCCATCGGAGGCATTGGTGTGTGCAAGGCGCCGTTTCTCTTTCTGATGGGGTAAGTTTATTAATCTAAGGCTGTGTGGTTATTTTTGCATGTAACGGAGAGTGTTGTGGTTTGGTTAAGCCTAGGTCACAACCGGACATACGATTTTTTGGCCGTGCAATTTTTGGCGTTTCCCAAATCGCTGCGTTTTTTTTTTCCATGGAGAAAGACGCGCGTTGGCCGCAAGTTTGTCTTGCAACCTGAAAAAAAGCGCCCGTAGAGTTTGTTTGACATGACAAAGAACCTCTGCGGCCGGTCTGCGGCTCGAAAATCAGCACGTCACATGCGCGCTCTCGTGCATTTCTTGCGTTTTTTGCGTGTAGACTGGCCGTAGGAGCGCGTACTGTACGGCCGGTTGTGACCGAGGCTTTACATGAAACTAGCGTTGTGTTAGGCTGCTGGGCCATAGAAGGTTCACGCTGCACGCTGCATGCTGCACGCTACACGTTCACGTGAAGAACCGGACCCTGGGCCATTAAACTTCATGCTTGGATGTTCACGTGTTGCGTCTGTTCTACTTTGACCGAGTAGCCAACAATATGGACTCTTCGGATGACGACGATTGCCTCATTCTGCTTTTACTGAGACAGAGGAAGAGAAAAAGGAACAGAATTTGGAGCCGAGAACACTTCCTTCTGAGAGAAACCCGTGGTGAATTTCACCGAACATTCTATAATCTGCTTGACAATCCCGATGAAGAACTATTTTTCAATTATCTCTCATCTCATTATCTCTAGCCGCTTTATCCTTCTACAGGGTCGCAGGCAAGCTGGAGCCTATCCCAGCTGACTACGGGCGAAAGGCGGGGTACACCCTGGACAAGTCGCCAGGTCATCACAGGGCTGACACATAGACACAGACAACCATTCACACTCACATTCACACCTACGCTCAATTTAGAGTCACCAGTTAACCTAACCTGCATGTCTTTGGACTGTGGGGGAAACCGGAGCACCCGGAGGAAACCCACGCGGACACGGGGAGAACATGCAAACTCCGCACAGAAAGGCCCTCGCCGGCCCCGGGGCTCGAACCCAGGACCTTCTTGCTGTGAGGCGACAGCGCTAACCACTACACCACCGTGCCGCCTTTTTCAATTATACCATTCAATTATATTTTTTCTGAAGTTTTCCCCTGAAAGCATAGAGTTATCTCCCTAGACCCGTTCTGATTGGCTGGCGCGGCGGTGACCGCATGCATTGACTGGAATTTCCGTCTTCACGCCTAGAAAAAAGTGTGCATGTTCATTTCACGCTTCACGCGTGAAGTGTGCAGCGTGCAACGTGAACGCCGTTCTATGGCCCAGAGCAAGTCATGCTACGTTTGTCCACTTTTCTTTACACGCGTGTAGCGTGCAGCATGCAGCGTGCAGCGTGAACCTTCTATGGCCCAGCAGCCTTAGTTGTGTCATCATCGTGCTATCTTTCTTTCTTACGGTGTGAGTAATTTTTCAACCACAAAGCGTTAAAGTATACTTTAGGACTTATTTTTGTACTTCATAATTGTGTTGGGCATACTTTGCATGGAAGGAAAATTGACATGGTGATCTTTGTTTACATGAAAGTAGCATCGTGCTAGCTCGTAGGGGGTGGGGCTTTCCTTAATGTCATGCAAATGAGCAGCATTATGTGCCCGCCCTGCACCCAGAGTAGCTGAGATGGAAAACTTTGAGGGCGATTTTCTCCCTTTTCTGTTTTAAGAGGTATGCACTTTCAAAAGGCCACACATTCTTCAAATATTGTCAGATCTCCACATGGAAGGCATCATTGGAAAGCTTAGAAACTGTACTTTCTGAATCTGTCAATAACTCAAAATGCCCCCGGGCCGACACGTGTCCCTGGATTCTGTTTTCTGACACATATAATGCTGCGTTCCATTTACCTCAGAAATCAGAAGATGGCACTGGGAACGAAGCCACACCCAAAAACAAGTACCAGCATTTTCTAGCCTGGTTAGCCATTATTAGCAATACAAGTTAATAAGGCATTATGTAGTATTTTGTGCACACAAACACCATACTTGCCAACCCCTAGAGAATTAAAAGTGGTAAATTGGTGCAGTCATGCCCTTGGAGGGGAGTCCAGGGCATGCTCCCCTGAAAAATTGAGAAGGCGGGGGAGGGGAAAAAAAAAAAGTGCATTCTTCTGCATTCCGAGTGCCATATTTGAAGAAAATTGATGGAGAAATCGGACCAACCGACATACTTCACATAACGCATGTTTCTCACCTCACCTGGATGAGCCGATGACCAAGTCACCTTGACCTTGCGGTCATAGTGAATCTTTTTTTTTTTTCGAGTTTATGTTCGCGAGTATTTTACAAATACTGGCACAATTTGTTGCAACATGTGACCGCATTGCTGATTGGCTAGAGCCATAACGAGAACCAACGGAATGGCGTGATACAGCGATACAATTCAGATTCAACATCATTATCGTGCTGTTCCATTGGTTCTCGGTTTCACTTTATAGGACAGAACAAGACAAAATCCTGAACACGGTGGTCCTAAAATGGGCTGGACTTCCCAGCGTTAACACTCTTCTGCAGAAAACCCAAGCCAGATGGACCAGCCATGTTGTCAGGATGCCAGACAGTCGACTGCCCAAACTGTTGTTGTATAGAGAGCTGTGCCACGGCAAGAGCTCATTGGGGGGGGAGGGGCAGAAGAAATGCTTCAAGGACAATCTCAAAAGTGTCCCTCAAAACCTTAGAAATCAATCTCAACTCCTGGGAGTCACTTGCTGAGGATTGTCCAGCATGGTGAGCAAAGCTCATCGATGGTGCATGTGCAGCAGAGATGAAACAGATCGCTGAGGCCCAGAAGAAACGAGCTGCACAGAAAGCTCGAACTATCGCCACCCCCCCACAGCATCTACCCATGCGTGCCCAACACGTGGGCATACCTTCAAAGTCTGGACTGGCCTCATCAGGACTTCCGGACCCACAACTGCCACCCACCAAACTGAAGTCATGGTCATCTTCGACCCCAAAGGATAATCATCATATGACTATTTGACGCTATATACCCGTATCCCCTGTGCTGAAAACAGCTGAAGCGAGGTCAGAAGAGCGAATTCAATAGTATTTACTGATTCTGTAACGCGGTAGTTTTTAGAACTAAAAAGCGGTAGGCGGTATTCACCTGTCAAAATCGGTAGACTACTGCGTGAATTGGTAGAGTTGGCAAGTATGAAACACCGTGGCAAAGGGGCATGTCCACAGATAGAAGTTGGATAGCACTGTGTGTACAACTGATTTTAACGAGCCACAAATAAGACAGAAGTGCTAATAAACAGTACATCACTACAGCTTTCGGTCTGTTGATCCGTGAAGCAGCCATCTTGGATTTTGTCGTCAGCATCTGTTAGAGTCCTGTGACTTTCCCAGTCAGGAATCCAACTTCAGGGATCATTAATCCGGTTGACATTTTGGACTTGGGACTCAAATCAGGACTTCCCAGTACAAATAGAACGCAACATAATCGTCAGGACAGTACTACGGAGGATCTACGCAACAGGGGGTCCTGAGTGGAGTGTCAGCAGAAAAGCAGCCACATCCATCCAAGAGAGCAAAATTGGCCATGCCCTCAGGACAGGAAGGGTGGCATATACTACTCTTTTCCCCCCTTCCCACCATCAATCACAGCTACACTAGCCAGTCATGTATATCTGCGACATATGCAGAAGGGGGTGGATAGCCTCCCTGTTCACCTTCTCGCTCCCGGGTTGGTAGCTGTCGCATGATAGGGGAGTACTAGCTGGTGGGTGGGAACTGGCCAAGAGTAAACAGGTTGTATTCAGTCACAGGACTTTTGCTTGCGAGTTTCCTTCTGGTGAGTGAAGTGGTGGTCAGGCAAAACAATTTGGCTGCCGTTATGTAAAGAGCTAGTGAAACCGTCTCTGACTATTTTCGCAGTTTAGAGGCCAATACATGGTCAAGATATAGAAGAAAACCTTTGTCATATGCACACTTCAAGCACAGTGAAATTCATCCTCTGCATTTAACCCATCTGAAGCAGTGAACACACGCACAGCAGTGGGCAGCCACACCAGAGCACCCGGGGAGCAGTCAGGGGTTCGGTACCTTGCTCAAGGGCACTTCAGCCCAAGGCCGCCCCACATCAACCTAACTGCATGTCTTTGGATTGTGGGGGAAACCGGAGCACCCGGAGGAAACCCACGCAGACACGGGGAGAACATGCAAACTCCACACAGAAAGGCTCTCGCCAGCCGCTGGGTTCGAATCCGGAACCTTCTTGCTGTGAGGCGACCGTGCTAACCACTACACCACCGTGCCATCCTTATCTTCAGAAAGTTGCTCTTTGCAATAGGATAGATCCTTACACTTTAGCAAAGAAGGATTTTTCCTATCTATCCATCAAGTTCATGACATCTCAAAGTACCCTGGGAGAAAACTCCTGGGCGGAGGGGGGTGCATCAACACGTCTAATGCAATCCCTCCTGGTACTACTGTATTCAGTCCATCAGCACCACTGCAACATTTCCACAAGCTCTTCTGCTTCATTTCACTCTCTGACTCAGTATTAATTCTTCTCACGTGTTGTTTTGTTTATTCTGCACTTCATTGCTTAGATTATTGCTGATTACTCAGCTGTAATGAACCAACTTACCATCAACATTTTTGGGGCAATAAAGGAATCTTTCAACAAGCACGATACAAAATGCCAGTATCCATTACATCATATTCACTTCAAAGCCCATATTGACTTTTTTTTTACCTTCCTACCACCTGTATCTCGTATCTGGGGATGTTTGCAATCTGATCAGTCACGAGTTTGGGCTAAAACACATTGCTCGGACAGATAAATGAAAGTGAAAGTGTGTACAGCAGGTAACTGACTGGAAACTATCAAACGTGACCTTGATACAATCTGGAGCACATTCAACAGGTCAGAATCCAGTTAAAGCTGCACTGCATTATGTTAACTGTCACCTTGTTAGCAAGGCCGTGCTAGCCACTAAAAATTAATGTGTACGAGGTGAAGTTGCAACTTATAATTTCATGCCTAGAACTGATAAAAGCTCCAGAAAACACGCCCTTAACTTGTAATTTCATCGTCGCTTACGTTCTCGGACAGAAAAGAAAAGACATTTTCGTAAAGGCTTCCATGTCCCCCCCCCACTTCACAAATCAAACATCCCGAGGTGGGTAATGATATTACAACTTTCAAATTACTACATACAGGGCGGCATGGTGGTGTAGTGGTTAGCGCTGTCGCCTCACAGCAAGAAGGTCCGGGTTCGAGCCCCGTGGCCGGCGAGGGCCTTTCTGTGCGGAGTTTGCATGTTCTCCCCGTGTCCGCGTGGGTTTCCTCCGGGTGCTCCGGTTTCCCCCACAGTCCAAAGACATGCAGGTTAGGTTAACTGGTGACTCTAAATTGGCCGTAGGTGTGAATGTGAGTGTGAATGGTTGTCTGTGTCTATGTGTCAGCCCTGTGATGACCTGGCGACTTGTCCAGGGTGTACCCCGCCTTTCGCCCGTAGTCAGCTGGGATAGGCTCCAGCTTGCCTGCGACCCTGTAGAACAGGATAAAGCGGCTAGAGATGATATGAGATGAAATTACTACATACAATCTCCCACAAATTCAGCACAACACCCTCCCTTCCAGCATGACTTCAAACCGAAAACGAAGAATGAAAGGAGGTGGAGACTTGAGTTCCAAGAAAGTGGTTATATAATAGCATTATTTGGCTGCACGTAAGAAACAACAAATAAATAAATTTTATATATACACATGCGCGCGCACACGTTATATCTGCGTGCTGTTGTTCAACACATTCAGTCTGTTGATGATGGTTGGAAAAGTCTCAGAAGCCGGATGTTTTCCTCGGATCATCATCATCTCTATTGATTACTTTTATTTAATTTCCAAAGAGATGGCAAAATGTAAATCGAGTTTAATGCAGCCCTTAAAATTGCACTATGTAGCTTTCCATTCCACTAATGTTCACTCATCATCTCAGCTGTATATACAGAGAGTACACCCCAGTATAATGGGTTATATATCATGAGTGCAGGACGATGGTGCAACAGAAGACAAAACAGAGGCTCTGTAAGCAGGACGATGTGAAACCCAAGACGGCCTGATGTACAAACCAGCCGATAATGCTGTTTAGAACATCAGCGAGTATCCGTGGAAAAGCGTAAACCAAACGGCGATCTTATTCCCAAATCCTCCAGGCAGTAAAGCATGTTGAAGTCCTAAAATATACTGACTAACATCCAGTACTTTCGGAGATGTCAGTGTTCCTCCAGTATAACATTCATGCCTACACATGCACAATTGGAAAGGAACTAGAAACCATTTCTTTTAAAATATACCCAAGAAAGCCATCTGTTGTTCATTTTCACCCACTCGCTATTAAGCTCTTCCTTTATCCAGTGAGGAACCGGAGATATCAGTCATATTCAATGAGAAGGTCACAAGGAAACCCAAACGCATTACCCACAGCCTAGTGCACAACATGATTAGAACCACATTAGACCATTTTATTATTTTGTAAAGGCCACTGTATACAAGTACACTAAAGAGAAAGACACGGATCACCAAAAAGCTAAAAATCATGCTAAAGCTAATAGGAGAAGTACGACAAGGGGAGATTTTTCGCTTGGAGTCAACATTTTCTTGTTCGAATGGAAGTTCACACTCACTCACTATTAAAGGGGAACTGAAGTCATTTTTAAACTTGCTTTATTTCTTTAAAAAAGTGTTATTCAATTACGTTTTCAGTTTTATTAAAAGGTCCCATGGCATGAAATTTTCACTTTCTGAGGTTTTTTAATGTTAAAATGAGTTCCTCTGACCCTCTTAAGTCACCCCAGTGGCTAGAAATGTCATAATGTGTAAACCAAACTATGCCCACCCTTTGTCAACATTTGAGAATGGCGCGTCAAAGTGCCGCGTTGATAGGCTCTTCCCTTTACTACGTCAGCAAGGGAGATGATCCCCACGCCCCCCCTCTGGATTCCCACCCACTGTATGGATTGCCCGCCCAGCTCAAAAGTTGCCACCAAACATGGAAGTTGCGCTGTACATGGACGTGACAACACAGAAAGGAGTCTGTTTTTACTGCCGCCGGGAGAGCCCCTGAAGACGCAGTGGCTTAATTTTATTTACTCCAATAATACGCCGTCGAGTCTACCTAAGACGGTGTATGTTTGTCGGAAGCATTTTCCTGATGAATGTTTCCACAACTTGGGACAGTACAGGGCAGGTTTTGCACATCAACCGTCACTGAAGCCTGGGTCCGTACCAAGCATCCCTGCCGCATCAGCCACAAACACCGAACAAGTAAGTGTATAACTGTTAAGTCGTTTTGCCGTGTTTTAAAATCCGTGCGTTAGCCTTGCAATGGTTACATTAGCTGTGCAGCTAACCGCTTCCTGCAGTTAGCCAGCAGGCTTTCGTCTAAACCGGGGAACAGGGGCGCTGCGCCCTCTTACTCTCGGCATGCGCCCCCTTACCGAAATGCCGATTGAACCCCAAGTCACACTTGGGCCATGCACTTGTATGCTACTGCACAACATGCAATCTCTCAAAACGATCTTTTCTCCGTGAAAACATCCCAGCAACACCACGTGACAATGTGTCTGATCATCAAATACGTTATAATTACTCCAAAAATATTCCAATCATAGTAGATACACCGCCAGACGGTGCAAAAACAATCCGAATTGGCGTTTTCCAGACTGAGGCGCCATGTTGTTTACTTGTCACGGCTGCTCTCGCGAGATTTGACATGGGTTACATACAAGGTCAGCTGACTTGTAGAGCGAGATTTCTCGAGACTGAATGACCTTGGCGCGGGAGCTTTTGACAGTAGTAGTTCGCAAGTTGTTTTTGTTGACACTTGGGCATTTAAAGAGGTCATCCCGCGGCACGAAGCGGAAGAAAGCCAAAGACTGTCCGGGGCAGAAGATTACTTCTTTCTTTTTCAATGTTGACAGACAATTTGTTACAATTTCCCTCTCAGATAGCCTCAGAATGTCCCATTGTAGCCTCAATTTTTCAAAGGCTTCGCACGGCGGGGGGGGACAACCGGCACCATCCCCCCCCCCGCTTCGCTCCCTCGCCATGGTGAGCGCCCTCATACTAAATTTTTCTAGAAAAAACCCTGGCCAGGTACTCTGCGCTACAAAACCAAAAAGCATGCAGCATGCTCTGTTATAATAGCCAATCAAAACAGTTTTTACAAAGACACCCACATTCTTTAAGTCACTTGTTCATTTTATTTGTTTGTTTGTAAAACCCAAACATTTGTTGAATTTATTTCCTCGCGTCGCACCTTAATGACGTCAGCGCGCGGTTTTTTCCCTTCGCGGTTTGTTCCTTCTCTCTCGCCATAGTAAGACACCCACATCCGCTTGTTCTGACCCACTGGAGGTAGCGTCACAGTGCTGTTAGCCAATCAGAGGTAACACGTTTACATGTCATGAATATTAATGAGTAAGAGCTGAAATCCTGTCGCTCTCCCGCCACCCGCTCCTCCACCAAACTAGAACAGCCTGAAACAGGAGAACCACAGCATTTTTTTTTCACCAAAACCGGCTCACAGGGCATTCATTTCATACTAGAGACCACCGCACAATTAATGAAAAAACGATGCCATGGAACCTTTAACCTTATATTGTGACTCGTATCGGCATATTATATTACACTTATCTGCCTTTTCGGTTTTTAGCCATGTTGAATGTCGTTCGTTTGGTCCACGGTAGGCGTCGTTTATCCGCGCGATCTTCACGAGACTTGTGCGAGACTTCAAACGTGAAGTGTCAGCGCCGCCATTTTGAAAACTGTTTACACAGCGGCCAGATCGCCATATCATTCCAATTTAGAGTAATTTTGAGATTTGCCAGCTTCATCAGTGATGGAGATTATTCCATACCACTTCGAACCAACATGGAGTTGGAAAGACGACAGGATAAGGACGAGTCCGTCACGCTGGTATTTACATCATTACTGGCGCACAATTAAAACGTGCCAGATCAGGCGGCTGGTGGGTTTTCAAAATAATAAATACATGCATGTATTTTTGTGAGAAATACAGATTATACTGAGCGCATTTCCCACGTAATCCTCACTAAGGTTTCAGACAGCACTACAAAATGGCGTCCACACTATACAGTAAGTAGGGAGCGATTTCGGACACAGGGAAAACCGGCTTGATTACGTCAGCATTCGAAAGAGGGGGCGTGCGCGTCTTTTGACAACGTTGGCAGATGTTGGTCGCTTTGATTTCTGCTATACATTTTACTTCCGTCCCACGATGTCTCGCACAGGTCTCAGCAAATCTCGTTTACGGCCATCGCTTTGACACATGAACTGATATTACATTGCACATTTCAAAACGCTCATAACTTGCTATAGCAGTGACAAAAATGGCGATCAAAAATGCATTCCTATATTTAATAAAATGAGATAAATAGAATTTTGATTAAAAAAAGTTTGCCTTCAGTTCTCCTTTAAGCTCTTCCTTTACCCAGCGAGGAACTTCGTTACTGATTACCGACTTTATGCCAGGATCAGACTACACAAATTCCGCGTGATTCCTGTTCTTGGCTGGCAGGACTGGAACCCAATATGTTCTTCTGCTGTTGCATGCTGAGATGCTTTTCTGCTCACCCCGGCTGTAAAGAGTTACTATATCCTTCCTGGCAAAAAAAAAAAAAAAAAGCTCGAACCAATCTGGCCATTTTCCTCTGACCTCTATCAACAAGGCATTTGTTTCCACTGCCGCTCATGCAAATATTTTTTGTTTTTCGCACCATTCTGTTTGTGTAAACTCTAGAGACTTGTGTGTGAAAAGCTCAGGAGATCAGCAGTTTCTGAAACACTCAAACCAGTCCATCTGGCTCAAACCAACACCCATGCCACAGTGAAAGTCAGTCACACTTTGAGATCACAATTTTTCCCATTCTGATGTTTGAACATTGTGAACATGAACTGAAGCTCTTGATTTGTATCTGCATGATTTGATGCATCGTGCTGCTGTCAAGAGATCGGCTGGTTTAGAGAACCGCATAAAAACAGCAGGTACGAGTGTAGTGCTTATGGAAGAAGGTGGTGGTGTCATTGTGAAGCAGGAAGAAAAATAAATAAAAGACAAGATTAATATGTAGGAATGTGATCTGGAGTTTGTTATGTCGCACTGCCTTCCTTCGGGAATTTACACAAAACACCAAACACACACATTTCTGAGGAATGTAGGAAACAAATGTTTGACTTTTTGGGTTTAACTCTTTAAAAGCCAGCTCTATTTTAGCCCTGCCGAGAGAGAGAGAGAGAGAGAGAGAGAAAGAAAGAAAGAAAACAAACAAACTAGAAACTACATTCCCAAAGTCTTCCTTCAGTGCTGGTTTAAAAGCAGGATAATCCAGCGAATAATACTTAAACATTACAGCTTGGAGTTTAATTTATCAACACTAAACAACAACAACAACTTGGCAGGCTTATTTTAAATATTTACACAGAACTTGAAGCCTGAAGTTACAGCCTGTTTAATAGACTCCAAAAAGTACAGATACAAAAAACAGCTTTTTTTCAGCGTTAATACAGTCAGCGTTAATACAGCCAGTTTTAATACAGCCAGTTTTAATACAGCCAGTCAGTGTTACAGTCAGCGTTAATACAGCCAGCGTTAATACAGCCAGTTTTAATACAGCCAGTCAGTGTTACAGTCAGCGTTAATACAGCCAGCGTTAATACAGCCAGTGTTAATACAGCCAGTTTTAATACAGCCAGTCAGTGTTAATACAGTCAATGTTAATACAGTCAGTGTTAATACAGTCAGTCAGTATTAATACTTGGTGTTAATACTCTGTTAATACAGTCAGTGTTACTCTCAGTATTAATACAATGTTAATACAGTCAGTCAGCGTTAATACAGTCAGCATTAATACTCAATACGGTCAGCGTTAATACAGTCAGCGTTAATACAGTCAGTCAGTGTTAATACTTGGTGTTAATACTCAGTGTTAATACAGTCAGTGTTACTCTCAGTGTTAATACAATGTTAATACAGTCAGTCAGCGTTAATACAGTCAGCATTAATACTCTTAATACGGTCAGCGTTAATACAGCCAGTTTTAATACAGCCAGTCAGTGTTACAGTCAGTGTTAATACAGTCAGCGTTAATACAGTCAGCGTTAATACAGCCAGTTTTAATACAGCCAGCTTTAATACAGCCAGCTTTAATACAGCCAGTCAGTGTTAATACAGCCAGTTTTAATACAGCCAGCTTTAATACAGCCAGTTTTAATACAGCCAGTCAGTGTTAATACAGTCAATGTTAATACAGTCAGTGTTAATACAGTCAGTCAGTATTAATACTTGGTGTTAATACTCTGTTAATACAGTCAGTGTTACTCTCAGTATTAATACAATGTTAATACAGTCAGTCAGCGTTAATACAGTCAGCATTAATACTCAATACGGTCAGCGTTAATACAGTCAGCGTTAATACAGTCAGTCAGTGTTAATACTTGGTGTTAATACTCAGTGTTAATACAGTCAGTGTTACTCTCAGTGTTAATACAATGTTAATACAGTCAGTCAGTGTTAATACTTGGTGTTAATACAGTCAGTGTTACTCTCAGTGTTAATACAATGTTAATACAGTCAGTCAGTGTTACTCAGTGTTAATACAGTCAATGTTAATACAGTCAGCTTTAATACTCTTAATACAGTCAGTCAGTGTTAATACTCGGTGTTAATACTCAGTGTTAATACAGTCAGCGTTAATACTCTTAATACTGTCAGTGTTAATACAGTCAGTCAGTGTGAATACTCAGTCTGACTACTCAGTGTTAGTCAGTGTGAATACTCAGTGTTGATATTCTGTGTTGATACAGTCAGTCAGTGTTGATACAGTCAGTCAGTGTTGATATTCTGTGTTAATACAGTCAGTGTGAATACCCAGTCTGACTGCTCAGTGTTAGTCAGTCAGTCAGTCAGTGTTAGTCGGTGTTAGTGTGTGTGTGTGTGTGTCCCTGGGCAGGCTACTGAAAACCATGTCAACAAGGTTTGGGGTTTTAAATCAAGTCAGTAGTGTGTGAGAATAAAAGTGGTTAGGAAAGATAGAAAACACTTTTCTGCAGGTTATAAGCTTCGTATTTGTAATGAGAACATTTCGTGAAGCACTACAGCAAACACAAACAAACAAACAAACAAACAAACAGGTACAGCGCGTGCTCACCTTTGAAGTTGCCGCGCCGCGAGTCTGTAGAGAACAAACAGAGCGCCGCTCCAAACTCCCGACACTCACAACAAACCCTGCCCTGCCTCCAAACTCCCCGCTCCGACACTCAACCCTGCCCTGCCTCCAAACTCCCCGCTCCGACACTCAACCCTGCCCTGCCTCCAAACTCCCCGCTCCGACACTCAACCCTGCCCTGCCTCCAAACTCCCGACACTCACAACCCTGCCCTGCCTCCAAACTCCCGACACTCACAACAAACCCTGCCCTGCCTCCAAACTCCCGACACTCACAACAAACCCTGCCCTGCCTCCAAACTCCCGACACTCACAACAAACCCTGCCCTGCCTCCAAACTCCCGACACTCACAACAAACCCTGCCCTGCCTCCAAACTCCCCGCTCCGACACTCAACCCTGCCCTGCCTCCAAACTCCCCGCTCCGACACTCAACCCTGCCCTGCCTCCAAACTCCCCGCTCCGACACTCAACCCTGCCCTGCCTCCAAACTCCCGACACTCACAACCCTGCCCTGCCTCCAAACTCCCCGCTTCAGACCCTCACAACAAACCCTGCCCTGCCTGTCTGTCTGCCTTGTCTGTCTGCCCGCCCTGAGAAACAGAAGGCAGGAGAGGCAGAGAGCGCGACTGAACTCCGCAGCTGTAAATCCGTGGTGTCTCTCCTTCCTCTCTGCTCAGCTACACCGTAGTGTCCCGTCCCTTCCTCTCTCTCTGTCTGTCTGTGTGTGTGTGTGTGTGTGTTCAGCTACACCGTGGTATCTCTCTTCCTTCCTTCCTTCCTTCTCTCTCTCTCTCTCTCTCTCTCTCTCTGCTCAGCCACACCGTGGTCACATGACCTGACTTTACAGGTAGGCAGAAATTAGTGAGGCAGTTGTGCGCGAGCGCCTCTCGGCTGGGAAGCTAACCGCTAACAGCGCGCCGCTTTTCCCCGGAGAGCCGCTGCAGCTCCGCCCGCCCGGAGAGGAGAGAGGAGGAGAGGAGAGGAGAGGAGGCGCGCGGGACGGCCACAACACGCACCGAGCACCGCCGAGCCGCTGCGGAGAACAAACACTCAACACCGAACGCACATTACCGCGCGATTACCGGAGAGTCCGGGAGAGGAAAAAAAAAGTTATGAATGGTTAAGAGGACTGGGCGTGGTGTTTGGGTAGTGGGCGGGGTTATCGGGGCCACTTCATTAGCGGAGAATCAAACTGAAATGGCGTCACTGGCCCGAGTTCCCCCAGCAGGAAGCAGCTTTCTGTCCTCAGCTCTCCTTACGAGACACTGGCGATTCTTTAATCCCGATTCATTGGACTTCACCTGGGCAAACAAAAACTCAACACTTAAATCGAGAATTGATCTTTTTCTAGTTTCCCAATCAGCCATAAACTCTGTTAAAGACAGCTCACATTCTTCTGCACCACTGTCTGATCACAAACCCATAACTGTTAAATTAGGAGGTCAGCAGGATTATCCACAATTACGAGGTTATTGGAAAAACTTATTAAAAGATGAAACATTTAACAATAGTCTTAAACACCTGATATCTGAGATATTCCATGAGCTAAGTGAGGGGTGGAAACAAAAATGGGAGTTTTTCAAGTACAAGGCAAGACATATTGCTATCAAGAGATCCAAAATGATCAAAGCCTCTAAACGTCAATTTGAAGCAAACTTACTCAATAGAATAGATGAACTGTCTAGGGAAAATATAACAGAAGAAGAAAAAATAGAAAAGGAAAATCTTAGCTTGCAACTTGGCAATTTTTATATAGACTTGGCAAAGGGGGCGGCACGGTGGTGTAGTGGTTAACGCTGTCGCCTCACAGCAAGAAGGTCCGGGTTCGAGCCCCGTGGCCGGCAAGGGCCTTTCTGTGTGGAGTTTGCATGTTCTCCCCATGTCCGCGTGGGTTTCCTCCGGGTGCTCCGGTTTCCCCCACAGTCCAAAGACATGCAGGTTAGGTTAACTGGTGACTCTAAATTGACCGTAGGTGTGAATGTGAGTGTGAATGGTTGTCTGTGTCTATGTGTCAGCCCTGTGATGACCTGGCGACTTGTCCAGGGTGTACCCCGCCTTTCGCCCGTAGTCAGCTGGGATAGGCTCCAGCTTGCCTGCGACCCTGTAGAACAGGATAAAGCGGCTAGAGATAATGAGATGAGATGAGACTTGGCAAAGAGGGCCTTTATTAGATCAAGGGCCAAATGGCTTGAGGAGGGCGAGAAGAATTCTAGTTATTTTTTTTCTCTAGAGAAAAGAAATGGACAAAGAAAAGCCTTGACCTCTCTCAATATCAATGGCACCATATCAAATGATCCTTCTTCAATCTCAAGTTTTCTTGAAACTTTTTATAAAAATTTGTATTCTTCCAAATTTAACTCGAGCAACTGTAACAGATTCATTGAAAAGATGAGAAACAATATCCTTGTTATCAATAATGCTTACAAAGAAGTTTGTGATACAAATATAACTGTTGCTGAAGTAAAGACAGCCCTTAATTCTATGAAAAAAGGAAAGTCTCCTGGTATTGATGGGCTTTCAAATGAATTCTATCAACATTTTTGGGAAAATATTCAGGGTCCCCTACTTTGTATGTACTGTATAATGAATGTCTGGAACAAAGGGAGATGACGACTACTATGAAACAAGGAATAATCTCACTTATACCTAAACCGGGTAAAGATTCGCTACGTATTGACAATTGGCGCCCAATCTCATTATTAACGATTGACTATAAAATATTAGCTTTAGTTTACGCAAATAAACTCAAAACAGGTCTCTATGATATCATATCAGAAACTCAATCTGGTTTTATGAAAAACCGACATATAGCAAATAATGTAAGACTGGTGCTTGATTTGGGTGGCACGGTGGTGTAGTGGTTAGCGCTGTCGCCTCACAGCAAGAAGGTCCGGGTTCGAGCCCCGTGGCCGGCGAGGGCCTTTCTGTGTGGAGTTTGCATGTTCTCCCCGTGTCCGCGTGGGTTTCCTCCGGGTGCTCCGGTTTCCCCCACAGTCCAAAGACATGCAGGTTAGGTTAACTGGTGACTCTAAATTGACCGTAGGTGTGAATGAGAGTGTGAATGGTTGTCTGTGTCTATGTGTCAGCCCTGTGATGACCTGGCGACTTGTCCAGGGTGTACCCCGCCTTTCGCCCATAGTCAGCTGGGATAGGCTCCAGCTTGCCTGCGACCCTGTAGAACAGGATAAAGCGGCTACGGATAATGAGATGAGATGAGACTTCAGAATTCTTCATAAGATACATCCAGTAAATGTTAGCATAGCTAAATATGCAGATATCAGCGCGATTTGTTCATTTTGTGGTGATGAGGATGACAGTGGCGGCTGCTGGTTTTTAAAACAGGGGAAGCCCATTTTACGCATTCATCGTAAAACCTGTAGGCCGCATATCAAAGCATAGAAAGGTGTGCCCCATTAGCATAGTGAACTAGACAACCCTACCTAGTGGCAGAAAGTATTTTTGCTTGTACATTTCATGTTATAGTCTGGCTTGCCAGGCTAGTGCCTCATATCCTTCATCAAAAATATCAAACATTCAAAAATCACTGGCTATTCAACGAAGAGCCTTGAACATCATACCCTGATATGCAACACAGAGTCTTTAACACAACACCCAGCTGTGCAACACATCCTTGAACATCTTCTGCAACACAGTCTGGAAATTCATAACCAGGTAGGCTATGCAACACACAGAACCTTGAATATTATACCCAGGTATAACCTATAACACAGAGCCCACCATTCTCTTAACATTAGGCAGCTGGGCCATAGAAGGTTCACGCTGCACGCTGCACGCTACACGCTACACGTTCACGTGAAGAACTGGACCCTGGGCCATTAAACTTCATGCTTGGATGTTCACGTGTTGCGTCTGTTCTACTTTGACCGAGTAACCAACAATACGGACTCTTCGGATGACGACGATTGCCTCATTCTGCTTTTACTGAGACAGAGGAAGAGAAAAAGGAACAGAATTTGGAGCCGAGAACACTTCCTTCTGAGAGAAACCCGTGGTGAATTTCACCGAACATTCTATAATCTGCTTGACAATCCCGATGAAGAACTATTTTTCAATTATACCATTCAATTATATTTTTTCTGAAGTTTTCCCCTGAAAGCATAGAGTTATCTCCCTAGACCCGTTCTGATTGGCTGGCGCGGCGGTGACCGCATGCATTGACTGGAATTTCCATCTTCATGCCTAGAAAAAAGTGTGCATGTTCATTTCACGCTTCACGCGTGAAGTGTGCAGCGTGCAGCGTGCAACGTGAACGCCGTTCTATGGCCCAGAGCAAGTCATGCTACATTTGTCCACTTTTCTTTACACGCGTGTAGCGTGTAGTGTGCAGCATGCAGCGTGCAGCGTGAACCTTCTATGGCCCAGCTGCCTTACTGAACAATATACACACTTCAGATTCATGAACATGAACGCTATTTATACACAAATTCTGCCCTCTGCTCCTTTTCCAGAAAATGGTCTGTGACCCTGTCATACCAGCTGGTTGTGCTTTCCAGAGACTTCACCAATTTCTGTTAGCAGCTAGCACTGCAGATCCCAATAAGGCTCAAGCTAGCCTAAAACCAGATTGAACTACAAATGAAATAAATGAGTGAATTCACGAATGATCAAACTGATAGAATGGATGAAAGTTAATGGAGCACAACGAGTAATATTTACATTTATTTACAGAGTAATGTACAGAGACATCAATGAGAAGAAACGTTTATATGAAAAGAAATTCGGACAGCACTTTCGCACATGACTACACTTTCTCGACATCCGCTAGGGACTGACTGATCATACTTCCATGTTCCTCGCCGAAGTACCGCCCTCCTCATGTCTTTCAAACACTACCTCCAATAATCCTTTATCAGCCCGGCTTCTTGTCCCTCCCACTGTCTCGTTTAGTTCCAGAGAAGCCCGGCTTCCCTGGAAGTGACGATTTTGTTGATTTTAACCAATAACAAGTAGCCGAAATTGGCTGTTCAGAGCCGTCTCGTAGACTGCAACGGAAACCCGGCTGCCAGTCAGTGTTGCCAGATACTGCTGATGCTTTCCGCCCAAAATATGTTCAAAACCCGCCAAAATGCACTTAAAACCGCCCAATCTGGCAACACTGCTGCCAGTCCATAGAGCCCATTGAAATAAGAAAGGTTACAGCCTGGCAGCAAAGGTGATTCTCGTAGCGAACTGCAAGTTCGTCAGACATCACTCAAATAAGTTACAGGATAGTTATGAACATAAATACAATCTTGGGCATATATTATGTTATGCAAGTTATTGTTTTAATGAGAATTCAACGTCGTAGACGCCGCAGTTTGGGGAGAGAATTTTAGGGGAAGCTCGGCTTCCCTTGTTGTCTCTGAGAAATCGCCCCTGGTGGATGAAACATTGCAACGCCTCTTTTTTGACTGTCAGGAGGCCACATTCTCATCTCATCTCATCTCATTATCTCTAGCCGCTTTATCCTGTTCT